>NW_010245684.1:23230-24001 GCF_000690775.1 Eurypyga helias
GTCGCGCGCGCTGGGCGGCCCCGGCGCCCTGCCTCTCAGCGGCTAGGAGATTTCCCTTTGCCCACTGCTCCGGATGTTGCGGTTGCACGATCGCCTGAGCCAATCTAACCGCTGGCTGCTACAGCCGTGCTCTCCCTAGTCCCACCCTCTTACTCATGCTGGCTCTGAAAAAGCTGTTCCAGCATGCCAAGCTGGCAGAAAGCTCAGGCAACAATTAAGAAAATAAATAAATAAAAGATCCCGATCCAGAGCACTGAAACGGCTCAGCCAAGTGCCCAGCGAGCAACACCACAGGTGAGGAAGGTAACCTCCCCTGACCTGGGAGGTGGGCCCAGTCCCAAGGTCAGCCCTGCTACGAGCAGCGGAATGAAGCAGATGGGATCTACAAGGAGCTTTCCACCACATTTTTAAGAGTCTAAGAGCAGAGCTGCAACAGCCAGCTTGGCGGTCTCGTGGGGCATCTCCGATTCGGCGTGGGCCTGACAAGCCGATTTGGTTTAGCAATCTTGCAGAGTGCCTCTGTCACCGTCTCCAGAACAGCCTCAGGCCTTCCCCTCGGCCGTCACCAAGGCTCAAGGGACTGACCGCGGCTTCAAGTGCGGAACTCGGGCTGCACAGCAACGTGCCTGGTAGTGCCAGCACACGGGAGAGAGAGACAGCAGGAAACTGCCAGCCCAAACTTTGGTGGGTTGAATCTGTGAAACTGATTTCTCAAGGAGCGAGAAGGAGGGTGAGCTGCAGCCCCATCTGGGGTCAAGTTGTGAATTAGCG
>NW_010245684.1:24047-24285 GCF_000690775.1 Eurypyga helias
GCCCCCCCGCGCTAGGCCTTGCTCTCCTGTTCCCTACTACACTTACGGGACTGAGCCCGTCCGGTTTGCTGACCTGGCAGAAAACCAGCTTGCCAAAAATCCTTTCTGTTGGCTTGGCGTGACGAAGGCCATTTAGCATTGGGCCCTGCCAGCGCTCGAGCCAGCGGACGCGCAGGGACCACCCCAGTGAGGCTGGGGGTCAGCGCATCCCTACCAACCCCGGCCACGGCGCCAGCCG
>NW_010245685.1:0-22166 GCF_000690775.1 Eurypyga helias
CGGCTGGAAGCATCGGAAAGTAGGGAGGGTGGGATGGAGGAAAGGTTGCCATTAAGATAATGTCAGCGGAGTGCATTGATCAGTGCTTTTGTCTGTGGGCACTGTCTTCATTTCCATTCATTCCTCTCGGCGTGGGTTTACCAAAGTGAAGCCGGCGAATTCTGCTGTGGCTGGGGGTCGGAGTCAATGCGTAAGTTGCATCGTAACACGGCGATTGTTGCAAGGAGTGATTGATCCGTGTGCGCTAGACCCTACAACGTATCCCTTTATATTTCCTTGAAATCCAAATAATTCTCTCAACGGGCAGATACCCCCAAACAGATTATATTCCTAGTGTAAATGAAAAAAAAAAAAAAGAAATGTTGCCATGTACTGGGTTGGAGCCGTGTTTCTTCAACTAGTTTTACTATAGTTTGGTTTTGTTACAAATGTGTAAGAGAACGGTAACACAATGAAGGAATGTAAACCAGCAAAGCAATAAATCAGTGCAACAACTATGTCACACCACGTATTTGCATGACTACAGTTGCAATTTTCCTGAGAAATACAAGGTATTTGGGAAAAAAAAAAAAAGGTATATTTTACTGGAGACCCCGAGCTTGTAGTATTTACCTCCTATACTTCTAGGTTTGTCACTGTTTGGTAAAAGCTGTCCTATTGTTTTAATTAAAAGAGAGTATCATCGACTGATCATTTGAACAGGGCCTGCACAGCTTAATAAGGTGGATAAAAGGGCTTTATTTTTAAAATGGTAATTGGTGCTTTACATATTGTGATAGATGAACACAGAATTTCATCCTCCTTGAGTCTATGAATATTTCATTCCGTTGTGACTGCATGTTACTGTATGTAGCTAAATGATGTGCATGTGTGTGATCGTTTCGAAGATCCCTTTCCTTGTATCATGTAACTTACTGGAACTTCAAATGCTTTTATTTAAAAATAATTAAAATGCAGAGCCAAGGTTGCCATTTACATGAGTTGTTGTGCCAGTGCCTTGAGCATTTAAAAACCCTGCTGTCACCAGAAATCCATGCTCACTAGTTACTTTCTGATGTGCCACACTGTCTAATGTTTCATGAGTCGTGGAGACGAGGAAGACAAACAAGGAATGAGTGAAGGTGAATGAACACTAGAGAAGGCCCGATTCTCTATGGTGTGGCCAGTTAGCATGTTTATATAACTCAAGTATTGCGCTGCTTTGTTTTGTGTGTGCTGGCATTTTCTGGACATAGTTGTAGCCATGCTAAAGTACTGTGATAAATTCCTTTAATCCACTATCATCTTTTCTAGGCTTGCTATTGCCAAGGTGGTTGCAATGACTAGCTTGTATTTTTGAGAAGTGCTGTGATATTTCAAACTTCCCTAAATGTATGTATCTTTTCTGGATGCCATCCCAGGACAATCAGTTCTTCTTATTAGTGCAGAAGTATTTCAGATATCTGGTAAAATAGGGGCACCAGAAATGTGATGTGGAGGGGGAAATCCGCTAAAACGACAGTAAAATCCAACACTATTGGGAAAAAACCCAAACATTCCGACCACAACACAAAACCAAAGTATTGCTGGAAACATCCTCTAAGAACTTTCTTAATGGATTGAAGTAACATACCAGTGTTTATTTTTACCTTTAAACAGATGTCAGAGGCACACTGGTACATCCTAAAAGTGTACACACTCCATGTGGAAATTGTAAAGGACATTAGAACCTGACTTTCTGACATATGTATACTTATGCTTATTTAAAAATTAAGATTTTAAAACTTCTCGTGATTCCACTGTCAGGAATTCCACTGTCAGCTTTTTGGGATAATGTTTCAATTGTAAAAAGTCTTACATTTCACCAGTGAGCTCCATTACCACTGGAGGGAAAAGAGTTTTGCTTCCATCTAAATGGAGCTGTGTGAAACTTACACTCTGGTAAAGCACCTTTTTTGTTTTGGTCACTGCTTCTAAAAGGAACGTTGCTGAATTAAAGGAAGTATTTTCTTAATTCTATGGAATTTAAGTAGAAGGTACCACTGTAGTGTCAGTTACATGGATATTGGAGGTGTTTTCTGCTGTATATTTTTTATTTCTCTTCAAACTTCAATAAAATTATGGAATGTGTGCATAACTTGATATATATGCCGCTGCTTTCAGCTAGGATGCTGACATGCTGAAGTGTATACTTAAGTGCTTTGTTGGAGGAAGACCTAGGTTACCTCCCATATATCTTTCTGTGTTGAAACTCTTACTGATGTATGGGAAGAGAAATTACAAAGATTGACTTTATAATTTATGAAGTATACAGTACTTGGTGCTTTAAAGCATAGTTGCCACGTAGGTGGGAGAAAATTAAGCAGAAATAATAGTGTGTAAGCTTTAGAAGACGTTTGACTCTATAAGAACACTGGTTTTCCACTTAAAGCAAATCACATCAGAAAGTATTTTTCAACACTCCTACAATGTTTTCTGTTATTTTAGTCAAAAGCATCTAGGTCTGACCCTATATACAGCAGCATGTTGACATTCTCCAGTATAGCAAAGTGGGTGATGTGGGGGGAGGGGGACGGGGAGAGAGAACAAGATGCAATCCTCCTGGCTGTTTATTCCTGCCTGGAGGTGCAGCAGAAGCTTGTGACAGGGTGTGTGGGTGGGCCATCACATCTTGCCACTCCGTGGCTTGGTGCAAGGGGATGCAGGCCCATAACATTTACCGAGGATTATTTCCAACTTACACTGGAGCCATAGCATCTTTGCAAGGGTCGGGGTAGGGAGCACTTTGAGAGTTGAAGGCAACTCCACAACTCCTTTGTAGATTGGTGGCTACAGGTGACATTCGCTGCAGCTGACATCATGGCCAGAATTTTCCCGGGGGTGGTAACCTGAGTTAGGACTTTCAAGCCCTTAGCTACAGCCAGTGTGTTACAGTGTTTCTGTTTTCCAAAGTATTGCGTAGCCCCCAAGCCTCCAAAAGTTGGTCCTAGTTATGGAATTGGTAACGTAACGTTGCACACCCAAAGAAGAGCATTTTATTTTGTTTTCCAGTGTGGGAAAACCTGAGTATATCTGAGGTTTGCACAAGTCATTTAGCACAAATGATTTACAAGCACACCCAGAGCTTTCTCTTTATACCTATGTTCCAGATAGATAAAATCCCCTACTGAAATTGCTCCAAGGTGAAGAACCTTCTGTGTATTTACATGGAAATGAGCACACCAAGGTTACAGCAAAAGCAAGCCTATCTGGGCTGGGTACATTGTATTCCCGTTCAAAAACAATTTGCCAGTGTTTGATATAAGAGTTCTGAAGTGTTTTGTGGGCTTATTTGTATATCATTTCCCAGAATTCTCACCTGTGATATTGCTGTGCGAGAGTGGTACCCAGGTGTGAGCTTCTAGAGGGGAAAAGCTGAGTGCTTTGGGGAAGGGCAGTCGGTATTAACTTGGGAATTCTCTTCTGCTGTACACGTGATCTGATCGGAGCGTCAGCCTCTGAAAGCCTTCCACTAGTGTATTTACAGGACTACTGCCATCAACAATACGGTGGCTGTGCACTCATCCTCCACAAGTGGTAGGTCAGGAAGGGTGGAAGACTCTTCAGGTGCAATTCTTCTTTAATAATTTCTCATGTTTTTAGCTTTGTTTGGTTTGAAAAGCTGTATGTTACTCTGTGTTTATATTTACAAAATTGAAGGCCCAAGAAATGCAGTGTATGCTTGGAAGCAGATGGTGTGAAGTTTCTTTCTGGGGACAGATCCCTCCAGTCTCAGGTCAGATGTGCTTATCTTACCTTAGGCAGTTCCATTGTGCATGGGAGAGTAGTTGTCAACCACTGTCTTTTTCCTGGAGGTTTAGGTGTTTTTCCAGACAACCTGGACCTAGCCCATTGAGCAACTTGAAGTTAAGATCCAAAAGCTGAACTGAAATCAGTAGTGGATAAGGGGAGCAAGTCTGGAGTATGTGGGACAAAGAAAGCAGAGATAGACCACACTACCAGTTGCTGATGGGAGCAACTTCTAACACCTTGTATTAGCTGGAGTTTCCCAATTTGAAGGCTTTGTGCCAAGTGTATCATGGGCTATGGTCCTGCTGAGGCATAATGCAGGCATGAATAGTCAAGGTCAGGCTGTTGTCTGCCTGGATGGACAAATTCTTAGCCACCCAGAGATAGCAGAAAGTTTTACTTGTGGCTGTGGCTGTTGCTATTCTGAGGTTTTGATGTCAGGCAGAAGTTCTGGTGTATCTTTGAAGTGTGGACCAAGCTGGCGAATAATGAGTCTTTCTCTAACTCATTACTAAGAATGTTTCAGAAATCATTCCTCAGCCCAGTGACATCAGCTCTGTCTTTTTCAGGTCCACTTTTAAGCACTTTCCCCTCTCAAGCAGCTCCGTACCATGCTGTGGACCATCATGATATTGATATTAATGTGCATAGTCCAGTGTCTTCTTGTTGAAATGGTCTGGGAAAAAAGCTTATTCTGTGCTATAGCAGCCTGTTCTCCCAGAGTTCCCACAGCCTGGTGGCTGTCTGGGTGGTGAGTCTGTCCTAGAGCCACAGACCCAGGACATGCTGAGTCCCTTATGTTTGGACCTTTGTCCTGCAGACCCCAGGTCGCAGCTCCAGGGCAGGCTCTAAAGCTCCCAGACGTGTCTACCTGGAATGGCTGCCCAGAGTCACAGTGCCTGGCAGGTGCCTCTGGAAGGGAGGTTTTGGTCCTTTCTATTGCTCCTGTGGGCAGTCAAACTATTAACCATGCCATTAGCCTGTTTCAGTGAGCAAGACTCTGGGGCCATCTGCTTTGAGGAGAAATTAAAAAAAAAAAAAGATTAAAAAAATCAAAAAGGCTAAATTCACTGTGAACGCAAAGCCTTGCTTTGCAGGCAGGTCTACTTCTGCATTTCCATGCATTTGATGTGCTCTGCCTCTCACACTTCTCTAAGTGAGAGAATCCTTAGATGAACCTAGGAGTGTGCCTTTATTACAGAAATAAGCAGATGAGAGGAATAGAGAGAAGGAGAGAAACTGTTGGTACCTCAACTGAAATCAAGACTAATAAACTCATATTTTATTAGACATCAGAGAATCCATAAGGAGAAGAGATTGGGAATCAGGCCTCATAATTTTCGTAGCTCTAAAATCACTTTTTATCTCATATTCTGAGAATTCCTTTTACTGCTATGGCAAAGAATCTTACATCAAGTAGTGTAAATACACATTTAAAATGTATTTATTTTCAGGTGGCATATTGAGAATCTGGAATGTGGACAATGAGGTCTAGCACTGGTTTTACGTTCGAGTTAAAGCATAAAGTTGGAGGGGTTGGATCTGACTTCTGTGCTTTGCCTGTGCCTGTAGTAAAACAACATACGTGATAATGCTTATGAATGATTCTTTAAGGTCTGACCCAATACTGAGACTTCTGAAAGAGTAATATGCTATTTAAAGTAGTTCTCTCCTTAAATAAATTGCATGAGAAATGTTGTGGCAAAGAGTGAACAGCTGTTTAAATTTTTCAACCAACTGATCAATAAGTGGATGAAGCTTGAAAAGCTGATCACACTCTGACAGGTTCGTGGGGTAAACAAATATTCATTGTAATGCAGAGATTTTGTGAAAAGTAAGTATTCCTTATAGTTATTACAAAATGAAATTAAATGCATATGTAGATGATTAGGTAACAAATCCAGGGACATAAACAATGAACATGGTGGGTGGGTGCGAAACATCACTCTTGAGTCAACGGAAACAACCATGAGTTTTGTATGCAGAAGACACAGAACTGGCTCTCTGCTACAGGCAGATTCGCCTTGGCTGCAGAAGGATTGCGAGGATTCCTACTTGGGGGAAGATGCAGCATTGAAAAGAGCATTGTTATCTCCTCTTGAGCAGTTGGGGCATTGCCTTGCCTCAGACGGAGTGGTGTGTGCTGAGACAGTAAAGCTGTCCTATTCAGGACTGCACATGACAGCCCGGAGCTTGGCTGCTGCATGGCACATCCTTCTCACTTCTGTAGAGCTTCTGTCTCAAAAGCCCAGTATTCACAGGGATTCCTGTCCAAGGGGTGAGTGCCAGCTTGTAACGAATCTGGGGCTTCAAACAATGGATAATCAATGAAGCTAGAAAAGAACAATACCAGTGTTGTTGCACGCTATTCCCAATGTTTTGCTAGATGCTCACAGTGTTTTTAGACCATCTCTATCTGCGGTTACTGTGTCGTACTGCACCCTTACGGCGTAGTAATTCTTACTGCTCTGAGGTTAAGGCTTACTTAATTGCTCGGAGCTAAGAGGGAAGTATAGTTACTGATGTGTGAAGTGGTTCAGTTTTTGTTTGGCTCCATGTTTGGTTCTTCTCTGCCTGGCTGTAGCCATGCCACTCACACAGTGGCTGGGATTATTTCCCAGCAGCTTGTGGTAGGTGGATTTCTGTACTGACTGGCTGCCAGCAGTAATTATCCAGTAAGGGTATAAAAAGTTCCACAGTCCCAGCAGAGTTATTAGTTTCTAACAACTTGTCTTAGAAAATACCCATATAGTAAAAAAAATGGGACTGCAGCTGTAAATAGGAAAAATGACAACGGGAGCAGTGATAATAATTTACATGAAAGTTCTGCTCAGATCAGGTTCTGATGTAAAGATGTAGAAGAAAAACATGTAGAAGAAAAAAAGGACAGATCTGAAAGATATTACGGATTTTAAGTATTCTACAGCATTTTTTTTCCTTCCTCACTCCTCATCCTTTCTCCATGGCTCTGGAATTCTGTAATACTCTGTCTGTAATGAAAACTTCTGGGTTTTTTCCCCTTATTGCGTTCTGAGCTGTAAGGGAAATATGAGTTGTTCCAGGAGCTATAGTAACCAGTGCATCTTAACTGGGATGAAACAAGACACATTTTGGCTCATGGTATGGACAAGGACAGTCATGTATAAAATTTGTTAGACAGCCATGATTTACTAGAAAAAGAGTAATTCTTCCATGCCTAATGGCTTCTGCCATGTGTTTAAATACAGCTGTTATTTTCATTATGCATTCTATTAAGTGGAGACCAATCTTGTTATAGAAACAGGATAGAAATAGTTTCCTTGACTGAAAAACAAGTGTTGGGTGAATAAAAATTACAGATGTAAGCCCCAAAGCTTGGTTAACATACTTACTTACTTCTGTTCCTGGGCTTCTGAGTTCATTCCATTAAACACCTTGGACTACAGTTTCAGAGCTTATTCTTTCCAAAAAGATATTCTACATGAGTTGTTCAAAGTGATAATGTGATCAATAACTGAAAATACAGCGGGGAGATAAAATGAGTATTTCCCCATTTAGTTCTAGTCCATCTGCAAAGGATTGTTATCATTGACTGGAGAATGAAAAATAAAACGGTGTGGAACCTACGCCTGTTCCGTTAGCACAGGGTCTGTGTTAATTGATTTCAACAAGTGCCTCAAGCACCACTTACACCTCTTCTTTCCTATTAACTAATGATGGTTGTCTCACTGAGGTTATTACTGAGTCTATACTCATTTCCAGGAGCCCATAGCAGAAAATCTCTTTTTGGATCCAAACTAACACGCTCAGGTCTTTGTGGAAAGGGAGTTAAAGGGCTAGTATCTACCGAAGATAATTGTTGTAGCTGTTACATTTAGTAGTAATTTGTTATTAGCTGTAGTATAATAAATATGCATTATGCTTTGCTGAGAGTTCAAAAAGAGTATGCTCTTGCCTTGAGGTAGTTGCTGTGTGAACCAGACATGTAAAACAGGAAGGATAACGGCAAGTCCTTGCGGAAGGGCATGTGAGCATGTTAGGTGGGGTAAGATGTAAATAACTTGGGCTCTGAAGTTGAATTAAGAGTGAAAGGGAGTGGCACGGGGAGCAGAGAGGGAGTTCTTGCTGGAAAGCTAATTGAAAACAGCAACTTTTGAGTAGGACTGGAAGGAAGTAGTTTGTAAGGTTCACATTTTGAGACTAAAGAACTTTATGAAGTGTGTATTGGGTGCATGTGGAGTTAAGGAAGCACACAGCAGAATCTCACAGGGTTCGCAAAGAGCCGATCTAGGCTTCACAGACGTTATGCAGTGCCCTGGTTGGCCTTGTTAACTTTATTGAGTGTGCTTCGAGGACATGCAGACTTTCAGAGTATGTGAAAGCCACTTTTAATAATTAATTGGCTCACTCTCTCCCACCTATTGCTTCATATCTAATAAAAGGCAACAGCGAGTCCTTGCCAAAACCAACAGATACAGTAATATTTAGGTTAGTTGGGTTTGAGATGTGACAGGCTAGAAAGGATATCCTCAAGATTTTAGAAGTGAAACAATCCCCATTTTTTTGTCCTGTCTTATTTCTGCCCAGACTGCCATATGATGTGCTCTTAGACTGACTTTTCCCCAATCTAGTAAGTGATTTCAGGAAGGTCAGTCCACTTGTAGAGGGCAAGAAGTGTGTACACGTGTCCGTTTGAACTGGTTTATAACTGGAAGCCTGTTTTGACTTTACTGTGTCAGGGAGACAAGCTGAAATTTCCAAGTGATAAACTGATTTCTGCCTTCAGCGGAGCAGCCACCACCCACATGATCCTCTGCATCCATGCAGGTGCAGTGTGGCACAGGAAATGGCACACTGTTATCAGATGGCTGGTAACATGGATGCAGGGAAAGGGTGAGCTTGCTGGCGTGACCTCTAAGACCCACATCCACAGATGTTCCATAGTCACTGCAGGGTGTGGAGTTAAAGCGTGCCTGCCATGCACTTGGGGAAATTTTGGTTTATACAGAGAGCACTTAAGTTTGCAGGAAGCCATGAAGATATTTCCAGAGGGAGAAGGGAAGAAACTAGCAAGCTTAATGTGAAGGAAAGCCATATAGGTTTTCCAGAGACCAAGAGGAGCAAGGCAATAGCAAAGGGTCAGACATTCATCTCGAGCCTGACTTTATCTGCCTCCCACAGCTGAGAGGTGGCTAATGCAGTGGAAGCTTATGGTGACCTGCTATTGTGGGCTTATGCAAAGCACAACCTCGTTAGACCTTAAAATGGGGACCAAACGTGCCACTTCTGCACTTGTTAAGAGGACACAGCCTGTGCAGGAGATAAATAAATGATGAATCAATTCTAAGAGAAGCCATGTAGAGGCTAGAGAGTCAGAGGCAATCAAGGTCAGCGTGGCTCAGGGAATCTTTACAAGAAGGGTCACACCACAGGACTGTCACAAGGTAATCAGACAGCTCTGCATCAAAACTGAAATCACCCAGTGCTGGGAACTGTTGCTCAGAGCAGGAACAAGGCTCTGGCTTCTCTGTCTGGTCTGGTCTCTGCTGTGCGTGTTCTGTCTGTTGGTAAGACTTACCAGCTTTCTCTCTTGAGGCGGCATGTCACAGTCATGTCCTTTTGCATGCCGTTGTGTGCTGAGTAGTTACTAAGGTCTTTCTTACTAACTGGTCAGGTAGTACAGTCACAGTTACACCTAATTGCTATTGTTTTAGTGTTAGACTCACATCCTCGCAACAGGCAATCTGTTAGATCACACTACTCCACAGACCTCAGAACTGGTACCTCAGAACCGTCCGTAACGCCCATGTTATTTGCAGTTACAAGCAAAGGCCACGAAAAGATGTCACTCTGCAATGCTAGTCTGCATGTCACAGATGTTTGTGCATGTTACCTATGATCATATTGTGACACCTATTAGTCATACATCCACGTCTGATGGTAATAACTGGAAGAGACCAGCTATTAAAATTAGATAACCATGGATAACAGGCACTTATGTGTTATGTTCTGTATGTTATTAAGAACTAGGAGCAAGAAGTGATACCACAGTTAACAGGTGCCTAAAGCATTACTCTCTTATTTGCTGATACAGATGACTTGTTTCTCACCTACGCAAAGGAAAGTTATAGATGAATCTGTCATAGGTAAAACTTTTGCCATGTTTAAGATGCATGTCAGAGCCATTACACCTGTTGGCACACAGTTCTGGGGTATCAACAGTCTCGGCATGCAGTGTGGGCCTTGCTTCCTCGTACATCATGGGTTCCCTTCTAATGCTGCGGCAGAGGCTGTCACAGCTACCCAGAAGATTGAGGAGGAGTACAGGACTTCAGCAGTCAGGGTCAGCACCTCTGAAAGGTGGTGCAGAGATCACTGCAGAGAATTTAAAAGGTGTAGTACCAAATGCTAAGTACAGAAATGCACTGTGCACCAAACTACTGTGGGCAGAAACAGAAGTATATGTATCGTGCAGAGCAAAGGCGGAAAATACTAAGTTCTGCTTCCAACCAAGATTTAATGTATTATAATGGTGCGTAAGATAATGAGGAAAAAGTAGGCAAGAATGCTAAAACTCATATTTAAAAGCCAAAACAATAGAAAGTGCATAAATGCAGTGATGGAATCTAGTGATAAATCTGAAGTGCAAAGTTAAAGGAAAGAAGAACAAGGCAGTTTATCCATCTTCCTCTTGTTAGCAAGTGTGAGGGAATGGGACCTGCTTGTATGAAAGGCCACTGCTTGATCTGAAGTATCTGGGGGCACATTCACTAGGTAAAATACTCACTGCGTGGTACTGGATGCCATTAAGCTCCTCAAGATTGCAAGGGAACTGTCTTACCCAGTATAATTTTGGGAGTAATTTTCACATTTGGAGAAAAAGGAAGGTATGTAGATAGATTGCAGTTTGAAATGAATCTGGAGATTTAAAGTCTGTTAAAATAACAATTTTACTGAACATGAGTAGTCCAAATATTACTCTATTCCACCCAAGAGACAAAAATTCCATGGATGAGATTTTGTTTAGGATTACGAGTTATCCTGCCTTGGAGTAGGAGAATGCTGCAGATCTTCCATTTTGTTCTTCTATGATTCTGCGCCGGAAAATGCTTTGATGCTTTTTTAAAATGAAACTGCATGTTTTCAGATGCACTCAAACCCCAAAAGTTGATAAGAACTACCTGATAATTGTATAAAAATAATGTGGCTGTAAATAAAATTACTCACTGCAGTCTCAGAGTCAGGTGTGCCCACCTGCAGGATCAGATCTTGCAATTTTGACTTTTGAGAGGGAAGTACCATCTCTCACTCTGTATTTAAATATTGCTGCTACAATGAAACCTGTATACCTATATGCTTCTGTGGCACTAAGCATAATATGTCAACAGTGTAAAACTGTATTTCCTACTACAACAAAAATAGCCTTAGAGCTCTGTAAAACAAGTGTGCAGAGAATGTACTGTCTAACCTGAATCTATTTTTGGTAGTAGATAGTTCATATAAAGTGCTAGTGTAATAGCTGAACAGTGGTTTGAAGCATTTTAAAAGGAAAACATATTTTAAGGTTGAAACCATCAACAAACTTGCATTCTCCTAGGGTGACACATTTAAAGAGGTATTGCATTATAATGCAATTTTTCAAATTCCACGTCGTCTCTTTCTTCCATGTAGAAAGGATGCGTAACAGTGTCAAATGTTGCTCTTGATACTAGAGCCTGCACAACAGATTTATAAAAGCATAATGCTTTGTCCTCTTGCTCTTGCAGGAGCATCAGTTTGAAGAGTAACACATCTGTAATAGATTCAGGTTGCTTTTTTATCAGCAGCTGATGGTGACACTCTTAAGAAAGGGCCGAATTCTCATACCTACAAATACATTTGTCAACAAAATATGAGCATACGAGACAAGAGTTCAGGCACATTTTGCTTTCATTTTTTTCCTTTTGTGCTAGGGTGTAACTTCTAACTGTCAGCTTTTTCAGCTGAGTGTCAGCCTTTTCATAATTGCTGCAGCATGTCAACTCCTTTAAAATTACCATATGTCAGCTGTTTACCATTGCCCTGGTTTCAGCTGGGACAGAGTTAATTTTCTTCCTAGTAGCTGGTATAGTGCTGTGTTTTGGATTTAGGATGAGAATAATGTTGATAACACATGGATGTTTTAGTTATTGCTGAGCAGTGCCTACACTGCGTCAGGGATTTTTCAGCTTCTCATGCTCTACCAGCTGAAAAGGCTGGAGATGCACAGGAAGCTATGAGGGGGCACAGGCAGGAGAGCTGACCCAAACTGGCCAAAGGGATATTCCATACCTTATGACATCACGCTTGGTCTGTAAACTAGAGGAATGCTGGATGGGAGGCCTCTGCTAGGGGACTGGCTAGGCATCAGTTGGCAGGTGGTGAGCAATTGCATTGTGCATCACTTGTTTTGTATCTTCTACTTCCTATTACTATTATTTCAGTTATGAAACTCTACTTATCTCAACCCACAATTTTTTTCACTTTTTCTCTTCCAATTCTCTCTCCCATCCCACTGAGGGGGTGGGGATGCGAGCAAGTGGCTGTGTGGTGCTCAGTTGCAGGCTGGGGTTAAACCATGACAGCCATATTGACTGAAAGCATGCATACTGGCTTGTTCCCTTTTGCCCTACCTGCGTTGATCTTGGTGACAGCCAGGAGTTTATTTTAGCTGAGAATTCAGCCACTGGCAGGAACGCTCCAGGTATATTTGACGTGGCTCTCCTGAGGCCAGGAAAGTCAGTCAGTCACAGAACCAGATAGCGGGAAGGATGGGGCTGGGTGGTAGATGTGCTTGGCAGACTGGCCTAGTGAGCAGGCAGACTTACAGACCTAATCCCTTCCTTCCGTGCCTGAGCACTCAGGCACCCAGGAGACAATTACACTGTAGGTTGTGTGATCTCCGTGGGAATTTGGTCCTGAGAAGACCGGGCTATAGAAGCAGGAGAATCTGTTTGTCCTGGTGTCAGCCTGAGGCTTTGACTGATGCCATCACTCTAGGATGTTAGCACCTTGCAAATATTTAAAAAATATTGCAAAACCCCTATTTTTCCCTGCCCTCACTGACAGAAAGATGAATGGCAAAGGGCTTACTCGTGGCGATCGTTGTGTTAACAGTAACGTGCCAGTGTATGTCTGGTTTTGGACTGTGCCCGGTGACTTGTTCCTGACTGTGTACCAGAGCTTTTGCTGGCGTTTTTCTGTGTCTGACATCCAATTTGGACCTGTACTGCAGAGGGAAACAGTAGTAAGCTAGTAATGGAGTGCCAGATAGTAAGAGGATGACAAGTCTTTTCCAGCCTTGTGTGAACGTTACTGAATGAGCAGTCAGTGTGCTAGGGGCCAGTGAGCCAACAAATATGTTCAGCATTCCCACAAAATAGTCTTCAGAACAGTAGGAGGTGTGATTACGAAGGGGAGGCATTTGAAAGCTATAGATAGTGGAGTTAGGCAGGGGAAGTGAGCTGGCAGGAAGGCACTCGGAAACTAAATGGGATGCTGCACAAGCCTTTCCCACAGCAACTCTGCCTGTCCAGTTAGCACATCCCGCTGGTGGGGAGCAGCCCAGGGCAGGAGGCATGTTTCCCTGTGGGAGAAGAGGAATGAAGGTTATAGGAGATTATCAAGGGGACACACACACACGGGGTGGCACAAAGAGGTCTGAAGAAGGGGCATCTCAGCCAGGACCGAAGCTGTAGCTGCGACCTGTGTGTATTTCAGCTGCTTTCACCAAGTCTCTGTGCACAGTGAAAGCCAGGCCTCTGAGGCTGAATTGTCTGACATTCTCTCCTTTTATATTAGCCATATTATTTACCAATTTCAAAAATGATTCAGTAGGGGATAACTAGTGTTCTGAGATCATGATATGTCTAGTCAGCTTTCCAGAGAGTACAGCAATTACCGTGTGAATAGAGGTGAACGTGAGGGACAGGCCGGGTGGCTGCTCTCTCTAACCTGAGCATTAGTCTTCCTGTGTTTACGTGCACACACCTCTTCTCTGTGATTAGCCTCGACAGAAACACCGTCCTGAGGGTCCTGTTGGCAGAAACAACTTAATAGGCAAAATGGAGAGGGTAAGGTGTTCTTCTTTTTCATTTTTAATTAAATAAGGCAAAATACACAAAAAGTGAAGTCTGATTTGCATGAAAATTTGTATGTGTGTATAATAGATCTTAATGTTAATGTGGGAAATTACTTTCTTTCAACTCGGTGGGCTGTATATTTGATTTTTAGAATTATTTGCTTCTTTGTAACTTTCAGTAAGTTTCCATTGCAAAATAGCACCTCTCAATTCCTCGTGAAATATTCAAGCACTTTGTAGTCTAGTAGATAAGGACATTGCCTTCTATTGGAAAGTACTTTTTATTAAAATCCATTGGCAGCTTTTCGATACATTCTTCTTTTTTCCTCTGTCAAATGTATTATTACCAGTATAACAATGAATGCTATCATTAAGAAATACTATGCATTTAATAGCCATAATTTAAAACTTTTATTCCACGAGCAAATGTGTGTGTGTGTCTGTGTGTGTAAAAGCCAGTGTTCATTGGATTTTTGAATGCAGCTAAGTCTTGGAATGAACTAGCAAATATCCTTTGTTTAAACTTAACAATGCTTGTATTTGATATTTTCAGATTAATTTTTATAGCAGATTTCATTATATCTCTGTTGTGTTCTGGGTACAATAGGGTAGCTCACTTGCAGCTGAATTAAAATCTGTGGTTTAATAGCAATTTGACTTGCCTAGGCAATAAACTATCTCCCGTAAATGGAGGTGCTATCAAGATAAAACATGTTAAGTTAATTCTGTAACAAATCCCTGTCTTGCTGATGGAAAATATTCCAGAAGAATTGCTCCCTGCTATGCACAGGCACTTCATGAATTTCAGGATAATGGAGATTACTATCTCTGAGGGTCTGCTGAAAGATACCCTTTTCCAAAACACCGTCTGAATTCTTCTTGGGAGTCCTTGTGGATCAGAAACTGGCTATGGCCGAAACTACATTTTCATTTGCTCTGCTTTAACAAAAGGTATGATTTTGAACTGACTTCAGCAATTTGGTAAAAAATCCTGTGTGGATGCACTTAATTGAGTTAAACCTAGCTAATTAATATGCACAGGTCATTTCTAGGTATAAGATAAGCTAGCAGAGTAATTTTTTTAGTTGTTTACCTATACCAGTTTTTAAACAGACAAGAAAAAACCTTCATATAGTGTGAAACTGAGAAGATTGGGACTGTTTACCTTGGAGAGGAAATGAATCAGATGAATCAGAAGTGCGATGATAAAAGGTTACAGACAATGAAGGCGTAGGCTCTACACAGCAAGAAATGGTATTCTACCATCGGGGAAAAATAAGGAACATCCAGTGAAGCTTAAAAGTGGCAAAGTCAGAAGTGAGTAAAAAATGCTCTGCTATGCAGTGAACTAGTTGCTGACAGAACTCACTGTTGCTAGATACCTCTGAGGGCCAGAGTTTAACAGGACACCAGAGAAAGTTATGTGCAGGGTAGGCTTAGTCTTGACTTAACTGAAGGGGGAGTTTTGAGTGAAGGAGAAGGAAAGAACTCTGCAGCTTGATGGTGCAAGAGCATGCTGATGCTTAGAGAGCTCAGCGCTAATGTATACACTCACCTCTTTATGTGGATAACAAGGCTATCCAATTGTAATGACAGGGATAAAAATCCCAAAAGAATGGTGGAAAAGGTAAATACCTGTTTGGTTCAAGCTGCTCTGCTATTAATGAGGTCAGGAGGACTTTTTTTTCCCAGCTGCTTGTGCAATCTTCTGGTTTCTGCACGATTCTGGCTGGGTAGATTCTCAGAATGGTAGGGGTTGGAAAGGAGCTCCAGAGATCATCTAGTCCAACCCCCCTGCCAGGGCAGGATCACCTGGAGTAGATCACACAGGAACAAGTCCAGGCGGCTTTTGAAAGTCTCCAGAGAAGGAGACTCCACGATCTCCAGTAGCAATTTCTTATTCCGGTACAGATTACCACAGTTGTACCCGTCTCCTTCCAAAAGCTCGTCATGTCTGGTTATGCCTTAAAAGCTACAGCAGGCTCTGTTGCAGTCTCATTAGGAGTTTGAAACATTGCATTTCAGTGTTTCTAAGGAGCAAATGACACAAATTTGTCTGTAAAGGTGACTGTCTCTCCCACACACTGGGATAATAGAAAGTACCTTTGTCTGGTTACCAGATTACGAAATAGGACATCCCTGGAAAACTTCCAGTGTTGCTTACTGCTTGGTCCTTGGGAAAGGAGGTGTGTTGTAGGACAAGGTGGTTTGTTCATGGTTGTAGTTGCGAATGAAATGCCCCGGGGTCACTTTGTAAACAGCCATAGAGAAGCAATGCAGACAGAGCAGGAAAATGAAGATGAGCTTTTCTCATCCTGCTGCCTCACCCTGGTGACTCAAGTCTCCTAGACATACTCTTTGACACAGTTTCTAGAGCTTAAAGGGGACTATATTTTGATGATCAAAGCTAGAGAGCCTGGAATCAGGCTCCTGAGTTGAATTTGTGGAGGCAGCAGGAAAGACTGCAGTGCAGAGTTAACCAGCACTTCTGGTTTGGTCTCTATTCAGCCTGGGGAGCTGTGTGCTACACAGAAGAGAGGTCTGGAAAGTGACTTCTTTTTCATGTGGGTTCTTGCCGTTTTGTTGCTTACTGCTCTGCAGCAGACACGGAGGGTATCTGTACTGCCTCTTGGCTCTCTTCAGTCAGCAGCTGTGCTTTGTTATCTGTGGAAGAAGCCTAATCCATCTCCCCAGGTAGGCAGCAGCTATGTTCTGGGACCCAGCTGCTACCTGCATCTCCTGTGTTGCTGCTGCAGACTGCACATTGTGGCAGCCCAAGAATGTGGGCTGTGGGTGCAGTTTGCCATTTCTTCTGTCTCACGTGCTCAGCTAACCCTGACAGGTTGTTTGATCCACGCACAAGTCCTCTCACTCTTTGCTGTTCGTGACGGAATGAGGTCACAAGTTAAGTCTAAGGCCATTTAATCATCCACTTTGTCCCTATCATCTGCCCTCACATCCCACTGTCCGTAGTCATGCCTACAGTATCAATAAGCTAATTGCGCTATGGTGGAAAGACCTGACATGCAAATCTGCCACTGCTCATTATTGTGGCCTGGCTTGCACGCCAAGTCTTCTGACTGTCTCTCATGAGCTGTGTACTCCACAGGGTTACAGGTTGTTGGCAACGACCCAGTCATACTCAGACTGAGAAGTTCCCTCTAGGTACAGAGGATGTATTTTGCCTTTTTTTTTTTTAATTTTATTATTACTCTATTGTTCTTAATTGATGTGAGAGTCAGGCTTTGGGCAAGAGGGAGTCATGATGAATTGTCTTCCTACTACCACCTTCTCCTCCCCTCCATTACCTGTAGTCTTTATTTGTGATCTCCTTTATATATAAGGAGGATATACCTTCGTCAGACCCAGTGAGCTGGAGGTAGAGTTGACAAGTTTACAGGGGAGGCGAGCTGGTCAAAAGATTTTTCCAAGATATTTAATTGGAAACACTTCAGATTTGATCTGATTTTAGTAGATCAAAGACAGGTTCTCACAGTTGCATCTGGACTCATGGCAGGCTGAAGGGGAGCCTGGTACTTGAAGATATTCCTTGCAGAAAAACCGGATACCCTTGCACTTCCACACTTGGTGATGTGGAGCCAAGACTTTGAAAATGTGAAAATCCCAGTAGTAAATGGTGCTTACCTCTTGGGTCCTCAGCAAAAAACCTAGATGCTTCAAAAGGTCAGCTAGCTCTGGAGGAGCAGCTGGATCAAACATCTGGAAGCTCTGGTTTCCCAGCCCACAGTGGTGTGGCTGCCAGGAGAGTACTTAGCCCTCCTGGAGTCCTGGACCTGGGAGGCCCAGCAGCTGCTCGGAGAAAATGACGCGTTCCTCAGGCTCATGGCTACTTCTAGCACAAATACCAGTTTCCCTCAGCCTCAGAGAAATGGTGGTGGACCACCTCTCTCCCAAAGCAGCAGCCTGCATGCTGTCCCAGCTCTGTGGTGACGTCAGCTTTTAAAATTTTATTCTGTTTGTTAAAATATTGCTTCAATCTAAAGGAAAATGAAAGCAAACAGAAAGTAATTCCTGGTGTACATGAACTGCTGTCTTCTGGCTGGTTCCAAAGGGGAGTGTGAGAGCAGGTTGCTAGCTGCACTGGGGAGCAAGTTCTTCTGTTAAAGAGATACGGCAATGCATTTCTGTTCCCAGCTGCCATTCACTGCAGCTCACGTTTATGGCTCTTCCTGGTGGAAGCAGGGCTCTCCAGAGGACTCCTGGCTAACAGCACAGACAACAGTCTAATGGAAGGGCCCCTGTGCTGGGTGATGCTGAGGGTGGAAGCATGAGCCTTACATTTTGCATGAAAAAGTCAGGCCTTGTAACTAAAAGCTGTAATGATTCGTTTCCTTGGTGGATGGTCTGTAGAGAGGCACGCGCAACAGCGATGAGTGCTACGACACTGGTAAAACCGGTATAAACCAAAACCGCACCAGTAGAAGGAACACTAAAAAAGTGTCGGTGAAGAAATAAAACAAAGGTGATACATGGCTCATTCTCCAGCCAGGAAGTTTTTGTCCGTCATTCTTATGGGAATATCACCTGCAATTCTGAGATAAGTAGCATTAATACTGAAATAAGACTTTTGTGCATGTATACAAATGCAGGCTTTAGGGATGGTCGTAGTGTTAGAAAAGATCTTTTCTGGTGCTTACCTGCTGTACTTCTTAAAAATATATTTTGTGCACTAAAATATACTGCAAGTATGAGTGTATGTCTTGTATTTAGATCTAAAGTTATGATGGCTATAAAATAACCCATTTAGAATAATATGCAATTGGGCTCTGTTAATTTTGTGTTTTAGCCCAAAATTTCTGCTGCAGCAAGGTTATTTTTATGTAAATAGGGAAGTTTTGATTGTAAAGTAAATAATTTCCATTCCGTATTCAGTGACTGAACTATATTTCTTTTTGACACTTTTGCAAAATGTGTTACACAGGATTAGTAACAAAATCACTCACTAGAGCTTTTATATTTAATTTCACATGGCTGTGCTAACTGAAAGAGGCAGTACTATGTTAGAAATACTGTATTTTCTTTGTTTGGGGAGGAGGATGTTACCTATGGTTTCCTTACTTGGGGTTATTGGTTGTTTTTGGGAATCCTAATATTTTGGAACTGAAATTAATAAAGTTGAGATCCATTAAGCAGAAAAAATATATAGAAAAGAAAAATGTGTGTTCCTGTGAAAAATCCCTTTGTAGGTAATAGTATAGCTATGTGTCATTTTTTAGCTACTGAAATGTAAAGTAGGTAATTGGAAAATGCCTACGTTTTCCAACTCCCTAGGATACTAATAAGCTTACTTCTGATACAAACTCGGCATGTAATGGTTTTACCAACTCAGCCTGCTGCTGCTGTGGTGCCGGGACCATCAAATCACAGGCCACACCAAATGTGGTTAGGCGCTGTCACAGTAAATTTAATCCTCATCTGTTAGGGAAACCAGGTGAAAGGTCACTTCCAACATCAAAGTGGCCATTTAATGCTTTTATTTCCTCTAATTGGAAGTGATAATCAACGAGAATCATTTATAAAACTTGTCGAGAGTAGTGATTCTCTGCTTAAAATGACATCTCCTGCCCAAGGCACTGTAATTGCAATCAGGTTTATGCCATATGATCATAATGGGATTCAGAACTTAATGATGTATATGGTTAACTTGTTTGCAGTACTTGGCAAATAGACCTGAGTAGATTATTTCTCCAATAGGAACTTCATCGCGTTTGACCTTTTGTTATCCAAGGATTTGAGTAAAGTATTACCTTCTCTGGAATTAGGTGCTTGAGTAAAATATTTCATGGGGCTGCTTAACAGTTCATCTGTGCTACAATAGCAATTAATGTCTGTGTAAGTAAACTTTCTGTTTTAAAGGTCATTAATTTTCTTCACACGATACAGCTCAAAGAACCTGCTACTAAAATAATTGGGAGCTAGCGGTATTGATTTATGAGGGAGGATTAAAAAGACTAAAAATCTAAAGATTAGCTAAGTGATGACCAGGAAGGGGTGTGACGTAAGTCTGCCTCTTTGTGGTTTTGTTCATATTGTGTATCTGGGTGAAGTTCTTCGGCTTTTGTTTCAAGAGAGTCAAAGTAGATGTTGTGGTTATCCTTTCTGGTCTTAGAGCCTGTACCCCCTACTTACCTAATGCTTTAAAATTTGAGAAGGAGCATGGTTCTTCTTTACATGGAGAAATATTTTACCCTACAGACAAACCACTGGGGCCAGTTCTGCTGTAAGACCTGGGGCAAAGGATGTTTGAGTGGCGATGCAGCTGCAGTCACACAGCTGTGCCACTACATTGGTTCCTGGGTCAGGGTGGAGTCTGCATCAGGCAGCTCTCGTTCCACCCAGGGACTGCTTTGCCATGCTGTCACACCACTGCCTCAGGAGATCCCTTTTGCTCCTGATGGAAAATGTTCTTAGTCCTGGCTCTCCTTTGTGCCAGTTCTGACTGAGAGTAGCTTGAGTCACCTGTATGGGAGTTACCTTGGTTTTACAGCTATATTAGGGGCAGACTGCATTTCATTAACTTTATGAAGACTATGCTAATGTGAACAAGGGTTTGTAGGACTGAAGCATTTCTCGCTGATGAGATTGATTCAACAGTAATTCCTCTTATGGATCTGTTTTGGATTTGGCTCCTTCAGTTGGCAGCACAATTAGTTCTGTAGCATCTGGAAAACGGTTGTGCATCATACATTACCATCATAAGAATCCTTATTATAGTATATTATTTATCTGTAACAGTGCCCACTGCCCACTGGGGCTTTCCAAAACTTAAGAAGATCTTTACTCTGAAGTAATCACAAACTAAATAATCAGTAGCTTACCAAAATTTAGAAACTAACCATTGTTGCCAACTGGATCCACAGAGAATATTTGATGGCATGGCTCACAGTACATCAATTAAGAATTGCTGATGAGAATCCAACAGAGTAAGTAACAAAATTAATGGAAGGGCAAGCAGTGGAGCTTCTTGCAGTATTTCAGTGTTACAAAGCTCCATTTCTAAATTAGGAGGGTGCATGTTACCAGGCTTTCAACTTGTTACTGATCCAAAACTGATGTTGCCGATTAAACACTATGGGACAGTGTCATCTTTGTGAGGAAATCACGTGATGAACTGTGCAGGAGAAAGCAACGTTTTCTTTGGCAATTAAAAAATAGGTGTCTGTTTGAACCTGTGCAGAAGCTGAAGTGTGAGAAAGGCAGAGGGAAACTGGTCAAAAGTAAAGGAGAATAACTGGAGCTGAGCTTGAGTGAGAGTGGGGTGAGGACTCCAACGCCCAGCTTCTATGCCTTCACTTTTGGTAGTGTTGTGGGGCTGAACCTGCTTGTGTGTGTGTGTAGACATACTCAATGCAGTGAGATTGAGATCCTCAACCTGGCACTCCCAGGCAGCAACAATAGTTAATAATTTTGCATCATAGATTTCTAGAAACGGCTTAGTGTTCTGAATTGCAAGAAACAAATACACAATGAAAATGGAGCTGCAGAATTCTATTGCTTAACCAATATTTTGCAGTATACAGGCTTTCTGTTCACTTTTTTTAAGCAAAGAAGAGTTGAAAGCATCATGAGACACATTTTCTGTTGAATTTGTTTTAGTTTTGTGTAAGATATTTCTGTGAATGAATGTGCATTCTCTTCCCCTTAAGACTTCTGTTGACTGGCAGAAGCCATCTGTTTAGATGTTTTTTAATGACTGTTTAATTGATAATCAAGACTGAATCCTGTTGTTTAGCAAATCTGACTTGTCTGTTAGTAAACTCCATTCTCACATCAAAGGCTGAAGTAGAAAGTGCACAGAGAAACAAATTCCTGACCTGTAATAAAACTGACAAGCTGTACCTTCTGCTACTGTCTGTAAGTACCCTCTTTAATCACGGTCTCATTGAAGCTTTGCTATTAGAAGGGAAGAGGAGCCTGTTAGAGCCTGAAGGGACAGTTTATCTTAAAATGCCAAGAAAACTTCCGGGGCTCCCTAGCTAGCACACAGAGTTAAATGGGTTACACTCACCGGTTGGGAAGGGAAGTTCAACAGTTCTGCTAGACTCTGCAGTTCAAATCACGAATCAGGGTCCCAGTGATGAGTATGACTTAGGACTGATGAATGATTTATGAATAACTTCTGCTTTTGCGCTTCTGGAGGAATCTTCTGCTCAAGCGTTTTCTTATGCTCTGCCCACCACCTTTCCTTAAGGGAAATTTGCAAGTGTAACAGAATACCTTGATGATTAGAACTGAAGGTTTAGGGGAAAAAGGCTAAATACTGTTAAAGTAGGAATTTGATCATGAGATTTAGCAGGAA
>NW_010245685.1:22179-35729 GCF_000690775.1 Eurypyga helias
TACGCCTGCGTGTCTCAAAAGGGTGTGTGTGGTGGAAAACTCTTACTGCTCTCTGTTCTCGTCCTGTTCCCAGCCAGCTTCAGGTCTAACTGTAACTGTAGCAATGCCTTCTACTGGAAGAAACTGCCAGTCTCCGGATCTTGTTCTTAGCATGTTGGGCAGTAATCTAATTCACGTTCAAAAGTAGGGGAAAGACAAGTTTTCCCTGCGTGTCTCAAAAGGGTGTGTGTGGTGGAAAACTCTTACTGCTCTCTGTTCTCGTCCTGTTCCCAGCCAGCTTCAGGTCTAACTGTAACTGTAGCAATGCCTTCTACTGGAAGAAACTGCCAGTCTCCGGATCTTGTTCTTAGCATGTTGGGCAGTAATCTAATTCACGTTCAAAAGTAGGGGAAAGACAAGTTTTCTTTCTGAAATGGCAGTGCCCTAGGAGTTGTAGATGGTGAGTCTTCAGGAGTTTGAACACAACAGTGGCTGGTCACTGTTGTCTGCTGGTGTCATGCTGCTAAAGCAGTCACTTTCCGCGTAGTCTGCAGACTCCCAGGTTTCTGTCGATAGCTTTTGCAGGTGGCCATTGCCTTCTCTCTATCACAAAAGGTAACTGAAACCATGCACAAGGCTATAAAGTTATAAGGGAGCCTGCATCTACCCTGCAAAATTTGTAGGAAACTGAAAGCGTGGGGTAGATAGGGGGTAGGTGGGTGGATGGTTAGCAAAGTTGACCGAGAAAATTGCCAAGTAATTAAAAGAATGATCTACTATCTAGTCCACAGTCAGTGCAATTATCCTGATGCATCTGTACGTAGAAGTATGCATGAGGAAACCCTTGCAGCTGTAACGAAAATTTAAATGATTCCCTGCATTATTTGCTGGAGGTAAGGGGTTCCTTCCACCTTCATGCCAGCTACGTGGCAGGCTTCAATCTCCCAGACTGGGAGCTGAGATAAGTAATCACACAACTTCTTGGAGCTGTTCTGCCGCAATCACTAAGGTTTAGATTGCAGCTAAGCATTATTCTCGCAAGGCTTAATGCTGAAAGGCAGGCATTTCCAACTGCTACAGCATAAGTACCAACATTCCTGTTTGAAATGAATTGCATTTGTGCATGTGCAAATTTTTATTTATGGCTGTTGTCTGAAGAGTTGCATCTTAAGCTCTGTCTTCACAAATGTGATGCGTGTGTTTCAGGGCTGAAGTGTGTATTTCTAAGGGTGAGAATGGTTTCGGCTGCCTATGAACACACTGTGTGTGGCTTGGTTATATGGAGTTTTGGTAAAACACAAGTAGGATTTGAAATTAGAGTGTAGTAGCACTGTGCCAAGTGGGTGATTCTGCCCCTACAGTGCCTCTGTAGTTCCGATTAGGTGGAAAAAGGGGGCCCAGGTGAGAGTTAATGTAGAACAACTATCACTTGCTCCATCCCCAAGTAGACAAACCCTAGAGAAATTTACTCTTTAGCCATGAGGCCAACAGAGGCTCTCTTTCCTTGGATTCCTCCTTATATTACAAACCCTTTGTAAATATTTCCTTTGGCTTAAAAGGCAACATTTCATTCATTTTTTTTTCCATAATGTAAATGGGCGCTTTCTTGTAGCGTAAATGGAACCAGTCATGATCCTGGCTTGTTTGCTTGCTTTGTATAGGGAATTTGGTATGAGAACTTTTCCTCATTGTGGTATGTTACTTTCTTTCTGTAGTACCGGATTTTTTTTTTTAATTTATTATTTTATTTTAAAGTCAGTGAGTACTGAGCAGAACTAGACTCGAAGAGCAGTTTTTCTACTTAATCCTCAAAGCTCTTGTGCCACTTTCCCCCCTCCTTCATGATTTCAGTTCCAGTTTGGCCCACTGCACAACAAAAAGAAGCTTGAAGGATCCTGTAAGTTATATTGGCATGCGTGCCCCCTTGAGAGATAATGCGCTGCTTCATCCAAGTCCCAGGGTACCCTGACACCCATCTGCCAGGGAACTCCTCATCTGCCTAATGTGGGATTAGATGCTGTATGAAGCACTTGCTTTTTCTTCCTTTTTAATACATTTTCTGAATACTAAATATCCCTTTCTACACCCACATAGCTTACCTCTTTCATGTTGTTTTATAATAAGTATCCGTTATTAGCATAATAACTGCTCAAAGTGACATCTTACATTGTATTGTCAAAGATCCATGTATTAATATTTCCACAGTTCTGATACTATGATACACTGTAGTACTGTAATTTTACCAGAGATTATTATTTTTATGTCAAAGATCTGCCTATTCCATTTACATACCCTACAGTGACACCAAAGCTACTGATAGTGGGCTGTTACAAAGCTTCTGTAAAGCAACATGTCAAAAAAAAGGATGTAAAAGCCTACCAAGCCTTAGAGTGCTTTGCTTGCTTCGTGAATTGCTTGGAAAAGGAGAATGAGGAAATTCATTCATGCAACGTTTCCCTGTTGCGTATGTATTTGTTTATCTTAAGATTGTTTAGGCCTGTCTTCTATCCAGTCTTCTGAGCAATGTGAGTTGGCAAAGGCCAGCACACCAGTTTTAACTCTGTTTTATTATTTATCATAAAGCCTTTGTATGAAGATTAACTGTGTTTGCTCTCTGTTTGCTATTATTTCCCCCCACTGTTCAGTAAGTACCCCAAGCAGTTTGATAAGATGAGGGAAAGGTTGTCTGGTTTCATTGTTGCTCTTCTCAGAATCTCTTGTATCCTCTGGCGAAATGTTATCTTGTACTTTGTTACAGTAATAGTCCTCAGTGATTCAAAACAGGTATTCTTTTGTCTCGGGCCCTAACAATGCACGTAGGGGAGACCGTTTGTTCTCTTTCACCAGCTCTGCTGTTAACAAAAGCAACGCCAGATCAGAAGAGTGGCTGTCTTTACTCCCAGCATCAATAGATCGGCCTCCTCCTCCTGCATGATGATAAGGGGTGGGGGGAAGCCTTCGAATGAGCACAATAATATGGACTCTTTCCTTGCTGTGTAGGCTACAGACTTCCTTTTCCCTCTGCTACAAGGCATGTTTTGGTGCTTGATTAAAGATGGTACGCGCTCATATGGGTGCAGTGGTGAGGTATCCTTCTTGAGGTGCCCCAGTTCTAAGCCAGAGTCTATAAAACCATGTTAAAAATACTCACTTGAGGTGATGATTTCCTTTGACAATAGCATACTTACAAAGTTTGCGTGGGCGGAACTGCTAAATTCGTGGTCTCTGTTTACACATAAAATTTTGAATCTAGGAAAATATTTCATCAAGCCACTCCTTTTTTACCATTCGCTGCTTCCTGGAGATGGTCTGACTGCTGTCACATTTTTCAATGTATAATGAATGCCGAATCAGTGGATAATGCTGGTTTTGCTGTCTTCGCTTATTTTGGGGGAGGGGGGCAGAGAGGAGCGGTTTGGGAGAGGAGTTCTGGTTTTTTTTCTGGGAAGCTTGGGAGAAAACATTTTAGCAAAATCACTTGTGTGTAACAAATAGACTCATCCCTAAGGAAACCCACTTTATCTTGAGGCTTTCTAAAGAAAACCGAAGGATGGAAGTCACAAATGGGCAGGGGAGAGAAGAAAGAAGGAAATAGTGCTCATTTCACCTCACCACTGGTTTGGGTTGTGCTTGGCCTTGGCTCAGATCTTCACGTTGTGCAAAACCATCTCTCACCCCGTTTCGGGAATGCTCTCGCTACAGAGCTATAGGTTCTCCTGGGATGCTCTATTATCCTGAAGCTCTTCCATCATGAAAACAGTAAAGTTAATGGTCATATGGCCAGAAAGAGAGTGAGGGTGACTTGGAAGTTTTCTGATTTTGGCTTCCATGATTGTTCTGTATAAGGTGATACAAGCCCAGGTAGAAATAGTGAAGAAAAACTTACCTGAGGATAGCTTTCAGCCTAATGACAAAGTCTGTCTCCTCAGAAATGAAAGGCCTGGGTTAACATCCCTTCTCTAGCTAAGAGCAGCAACTTAAAATGAGGACTCTGTCTCTCTGTTTGTCATAAAAACTAGCACTCCATAAACGTGTGATTGTCACTGTAGAAATCATAACTTAGGAAGATTGTATTCCAAGGTCGTTCAATATTTGAGTTATTTGGGTTGTTTTATTGAGCCACAGTTATTTGCCCAATATTATCTGAATTTCTCATGAGCAATATTCAGATCACAGTGAATCAAAAAGGCGTGCAACAAACCCAATATCCTCATCCCCTGAGCAGACTTCGTCCCAGCCCTGGTTGCAGTCTTTGATAAGAGAGGAAAAAAATTTTGAAACGGTATTTTGGTGCACGGCAGCACCTACATGGTGGATTTTGCCTTTCCATCCTCTGATCTAGTCAGAGGGATGGCAGGTTCTTGGGTTAAGGACGGCAAGATTGATAGAAATGAAACCCTAAATAAGAGAGGAGAATCTGTAAATTCTGTAGTTATTGTACTTATTTGAGCTTGCTTTGTTAAATTATTTATGGCTTTAAATATTATGGCATGAGTTCCATCTGTATGGTGTTAATCATTTCAAAGGGTCAGTGAAAAGCACAATATTTTCTGTACTTATTTCCATTCTGACTAATGAGACTTCTTGTGGTATTTAGCGATACAACAACATGCTGCAAGATAGGAAGAGACTGTGTTCATGAAGATCTGGAGGGACCTCCCAGACAGGCAGTTTCTCTAATATGCCTATTGGTTCTTGGGTTTCTCTGATGAGATTTTTGTTGTAATGTGCATTTATGATGAAAATTATAACTTCTGTACATCTGCAGTAACTCTAGCAAACTGCCCTGTTGAGAGTGGCTTATTCCACAGGATTAAAATGTAGGTGAGCTCATTTATTTCTAATAGAATAGGTGTTGTACTCCGTAATTTTCACAGTACCTGGCTGAATCTTTTCTTACACAGACACAGCTCCTATTGATTTCTGCAGGAAGTTGTTGGAACATCATGGACTAGAACCATGCATAGAAGTGTTCCTGTGCTGACTTACCTGCTGGTGAATACTGACTCACCAATTAACTCCACAGACAAACAAACGAACACCTTCACGTTTTGTTTCTCTGCTCAATAATAAATTCGGAGTGGTAGGCTGGACCAGTGGTAGGTAGGATAGGACTGTGATACTGATGTTGGTTGTATTTATTAAGACTACGTAGCGGTGTAACACGGTCAATTTATGTTTTGCCTTTAACAATTCTGAAGTGGTTGGAAATAGTAGGTTACTGTGTTTGGTTGATATATATCTGAGTGGCTTTGGGGAAAACCGCTGCCCTCTCTCTCATCTGTGTAGGCTAGCAATTTATTTATTTGGGATTCTGAACTTAGAATTGATTTTGTTTATGTGCTTTGAGCTCCAGTGAAACAGTGACAAACATGCTGATGTCTCAGTAACTCTGCAGACCTGATTATCTGAAGTCATTGCATTATGTGACCTCTCACCTTTCAAATCTTGGATATTGGTATCTGTTCTAAGAAGGTCTCTGAGAGCAGCTCTGGAAGGAAGTTGAACTGCCTCCAAAGTGAAGTTTTGTAAGAATTTGGGGAAGGGGGGAAATATTAGTTCACTTTTTCCCTAAAGTTTTTTATCTCCAGGCTCATCACACTAGCTAAAACGAGGAGGTAAAAAGGCTCTGCGTACTCTTTGCAACCAGCTTTGGAAAACACTGTATTTGGCGTGCTGCTTAAGACTGTAACAGAACAAGCTAAAAAGACATGGAGATCAGCTGGTCCCACGTTTACTGAAAAATACAGTATAATGAGAATTTTTTCTTTAGTAATAAATAAGGTTCTTCTCCTTGAGTCACAGACTAATCAAGTGGCATTTCCAATAGTACTGCTCCATTGGGCTTCTGATTAGTAGGAGGCTCAGTTAATGTGAAAGGATACACTGCACCTTCGGATGCTTGACTGCTGTGAAGTACAGAAGTGGTACGTCTGTTTTCAGGCAGTGTTAATCACCTGTGCTTTAGGGCCATTTGTGCATGGATTAATGCAGCGAGCCACGGTAGAATTGGATCGTGAAAATACTTAAGCCTAATTATCTATTTATTAATTCATGCCATTATTGACGACCAGGGGACTTGATTGCACATATGGGCAGCTAGGATCAGGACCTAAACATGCTGGGGGACCACTTTTGGGGGTAGATGGGAGAAACCCTACATGGAGCATGGAGCTAAGTTTTCTTCTTGAGGTTGTTATTTAGAAAAAGTAATGCTGAAAGCTGCCCCAAGAGAGTTACTGCTGTCTGTCCTCCCTCCTGCCCCCTTGGGAAGCCTCAGAATTGTCACAGCCGGCTCCCAGCTGGCCCTGGGCTGCGTCTCTGGAAGGACGCTGTTACAAATGCAAATGTTGAACACATTGTTTTTTCAATAGCTTATTATATCTAATATTTAATATTTTATTAAGGAAAATTTTCTTTTAAGAAAAAATATTATGGAAGAGAGGCTGTAAAACCAGATGTTTTCAGCTGTTCTTCCACAAATTTCCCTATCTCATTAGCTCCTTATGATTCTAATGAAAAAATTTAGGGGAAAAAAAATCCCCAACCATTAAGTTAGCTCACTGCCTTCCCCCTTGTACTTTAGATACATCTTTTTTTTTTTCTTCAGTATTTTATTTACAATCTGCTCAGCGTGATCCTGTCCCTGCCTTGCTTTGGTTTGGGCTGCAGGAAGCCTGAGCAGGACGACTACACACACTGCCACAAATGCTTGCTCACACCTGGCCATGCTCTTTGCTGCGAGGCATAGGTTGAAAACTGGGCAGGATGGAGATGAAGCAGGAAAGCACGGGATTCTTTTCAGTAAGTTCCTGTGCCCTTCTCTGCAAAGCTGCGAGGACTAAGCCCAGCCCTGACTAACCCTGTTTGCTTTGGAATGTGGCTGTAGCAGGTTTGAGTCTCGAATGCCAGCTCATGGCAGTAGAGCTCTTTACTCCAGCCATAATCCAAGCTCCTTTTTCTTTATGTCTACTTCCTAATAGTCAGCACATCTTCCATATGTGCCCCACCTTGCAGGTGTTTTCAATTTTGCACAATCCTTTTACTTGACCTGCTCTACATTCTGAACCTTTTTTCTCCTCTGGTAAATATTACTTATATTGAATTTGGAGCAAACCCACTGTCTCAACGCTGTCTGTATCTCAGGCTGAAATCCTGAGCTTGCAGCTTTTAAACTGGAGATGCTAAAATGGCCATCCTAAAGGTGAAGATGGTTTTCTGGTTTGTTTTGTTTGGGTTTTTTTCTCCTTTCTTCTCCTTTTTTCCTTCTTCCTTGTTTGTTTGTTTGTTTTCTCAGTTCTTTGAGGTGTTGATGATCTTGAGGAACATGTAGCTGCATCAAACTGTCTTTACAACATGGATAATTTGCTGCAATAACCTCAGCTGCTGGCTAATAGATGTGAAAGGGGTGCTTTTTAAACCCAGTGGAAATCTTTGGAGTGGTTGTGCCAGCCGGCAGACACAACCCAAACACAAATTCCTGTAATCTCAACAGACAGCAGCACTGAATCACTTCCAGCAGCCTCTTGCCAGCGTAGTGTTGTGTGTTTTGGAGGCGGGGGTATCAGAAACACCACGAATCCTCATGGCTCTGAGCATTGCTGTGTAGCCTGGCATCACATAAGCAGGGCCCCCAGCCCCTCAGCACCGAGGGAGCCAGAAGAAGGTGGTGAATCTCAGCTGCTGCTGCTCAGTGCACCCATAGTAGAAAGGGAAAGGAAACGGAGAGGCCTGAGACCGAAAGAAGTAATCCCGGCATCAGAGTCGCGACTGACATTTGAGACAAGGGGCCTGATCTGCATTGACCTGGACTTTTGTAATGATCTGTGAGGGCAGGGTGAGCCTGTTTCATGCCCATGCTGCTGGAGAGTAGCAACCAGAAATTCTCTGTGTCTTTCCACTGGCAGTGTTTTCTATCCCTTTTAAAGAGGCGTATGTGACTGCAAAGCAATGGAAAAAACTGGCTTTCCTACACATCACTGTGAATGTCTCCTGTCTCTGCCCAGGGAGGAGAGGGAGAGGATTTTAAATTTGATTTTTTTTTTTTCCCAGAAAGCCTAACAGGTCAGTGTTATGTACTGTTTGTATTTAGCGTAAGAAAACTTCTCACACCCTTATTACTTATTTTACAACTTTCCTGCTTTTGAGAACGAACCAATAGAGAACTTGTAGCTGCTTTTAATAGTTGCTTTATTGTAGTTTGTCCCTGTTTGCAAACTGAAAGCCACGTGTATGAGCCTCTGCCTAGCGTAAACACAGGTTCAGTTGTTAAACTAGTGTTAGTATATTAAAGAATTTAGTCTGTACCCCTTTGCACATCTCTTAATTAATATGTACCCAACATTTTCATATTCTGTTCCTTGTTGTATGGAGATGTCAAGTAGCAAGTTTCAAGCCAGGCAATAATAGCTGGATTCATATGTTTAAGACCTGATGGCGTGGAAGTCTTGGTGGTTTCTGCATAGTGTTTTGGTAGCACTGAATATAACAGAAAGGAGATTTTCTTTTTGCTAGTTCTGAAACTCCATGTCAAAGGTGGGAACCAGCAAGTAGTATCTTCTAGTCTTGTCTTCGGTGGACTTCAGCACGCTGAAGGTAAACCCCTAGATGTTGCTGTGGTTGAAGTGGGGTTGCTGGGAACTTTTGAGAAGTAGCCTACTTCTCCTTCCTTACTTAAAAAAATTGTAGAAGAAAAAAATGTGTATAATGGTGATTTCAGGAAAAAACAGGTAATACTTCAAATAACCTCACTGCTTCTTATATTCCTCAAACTCTCGGAGAGAATTAGCAGTGGGAGGTAGGCATTCCTTCTCCTTCAGCACCAGTCAGGTGCTGACTGGTCAAACCCCTCTGCCTTGGCTTTCCAGTAACATTCCTGGGCACCAGTTTCATGCTCCATGTGTATCTCTACCAATCCAAGGAAAACGTTTTGTCCATGTGGCAGAAAGCATTCTCAAGAGGCTCTTTGCAGCATAGGCCTTCATGCTTTTTTTTTTGACAGTATCTTTTCTCACACTGTCATGTTTCCAAGTCCTTCTCGGCTTCAAGGCTCTTACATAAGGAGTGTGGAGCTGCAATAAATGTGGAGTGCCAAAGCAGGCCCGCCTTGATCAGTCACAGAAACACATTCTGGTCTTGCAAGGAAGGCTTGTCTGAGAATGGCCTTTTTTGCTTCTTTTTGCTTCCCTGGGTAAATCAAGTGATGCATCTTTCTCCAAAGGGGATACAAGGTTGAGGGTGTCCACACCCCGTCTTGTAAACATACTGTCTGGCAGTGCTGGCTGGGAGCAAGAAAAGGCCCCTGGCATATCATCTCCTGTGGTGAAGTGTCCTGGATACAGAGAAGCAGGAGAAGAGGGATTATTTTACAAGGTACAAGCTATTCTGATCCTCCTGGGGCTGGGTGACTTCCCACTGCACTTTCCTTGGGGCAGTGGTGAAATGCCATAGTCTAGCCCACATGCTTTTGCTTGGAAATCTGAACCTCCAGGCGTGAATAACTTACTGGAATTAATCTTCAACTGTTGTCATCCCGTATTCAAATATTAATGTGGCTGATCAGAGTGAGGCCGTGCAACCATGGTGGTCTTGCAAAATAGCGCGTCGCACAAATGACATTTCCTAACATGAGTCAATGTTTGCTCTTCTGTAAAAGGCGTTCTAACATTTTTCTTCAAACTGCCAGGCTAAATGGCTTGTGCTGGCCCAACCGCTGTGCAACCAACAGCACATCTGTGGGTGAGCAGCAAATATCGAGAAGCAGCATCTGAAGGGGGAAGGAGGAGTAATGGAAATGCAAGAACCTTCTCTGGAGGTGATCAAACTCCTGAGGTACTACAGGTTTAGCAAGAACTGTCTTTCCCTTTGTCAGCAGTGCAAGCAGTGTAGCACTGGGAAGGAAGTGGTGCGGGGGTCTGAATGACATGACCTTCCAGGAAACAGATGACCTGGTAGTTCTCAGAGCAGGTGAGGCAGGGTGATGTCTCCAGATATGCCAGTTTTTCTTTGTGCTTTGAACTGGAATGTTCTGTGCAAATTCATGAACTGTGACAGTGATCAAGATTTTTTTTAACCCTTTTACTGAAGGGCAGGTGTCACCATGAACTAAATAGTCTTGGATCTGGGTTTTTTGTTCCCACACAGGTGGCTTGTGCTGCAGGAGGTTATGTTGCACTGCTCTTCTTTTCCAACCCACCTCCTGGGTTGTACAGGGAAATGGGGCAAATACTCTTCTCTTAGGGCTCTTTTTTTCTTATCTGTAATGATACTTACAGATTTTATTTAGCATAGTTGGGTTTTTTGAAATAACTGGTGGGAATGCCATGCAAAATTTGAAATCACTATGTTTTAAATAAATCCATGAATGAATCCCAGAACAATACTGTCTGTGCTCATTCATGAGAAGGAATGCTGTCATAAATCAATGAGGCTGCTCTGATCAGCTTTTACCTTAGTGTGCAAGTGATCATATTGTATGATATTAGGATTAAAATCTCTTTGAGGGGAAGGAGGCTGTACTGTTAAATATGGCCGTAACTATTTCTCGAGCATGTGAAGTATCCCTTTTCTCATCTCCTCCACAGTGCAAGGATTTTATGCAGGGACACACGCACATTTCCCAGCGAGTGAAAGACAATAGAATTTCCTAACTCCCTGAGCTTCAAGTGAGGGTTAGATGCTGCAGGGTGAGGCACCATAGAGGTGGGTCCAGCTGGAGGAAGCCAAATCTAATCTTTTAAAATAAACCTACATGAACAGAGCAGGGGATGTGAGAGGTACAGGGGAGGAAGTTGCTTCCTGCCAACGCACTTTTTACGGAACCAAAATTAATGATATGGTCTAAAATGTGCACCTCTGTGAGTTGTTGGACAGATTGCAGCTCTTCCTGTCCACCACACCAAGGAGGGCCACTTGGGCGAGTGGAGTGGCCACCAAACATCTTCCCTGCAGGCTGGCATGAAGGAGAATCATTTGGCTTTACAATTCACTTCACAGGTATTTGACAGAAATCTCAACTTTTGGCCCAGCCACACAAAGTCCCCTGCTCACGGATTTTCTTCTGATATGTCTTTGCTTGGGCTTTGGTGCTTTCTGCAATGTTGGTTTGTTCCCACTGAACCTCAGGCCTGAGCTCCTTTCCAAAGATACCTCATCCAGTTGGTACCCCTTGGGCATAGTCTCAGCATTCCTTCTGTATCCCGAATCATTAGAGCTGTGACTCTCACCAGATTTTCCACACCATATTGGCTTCCTGCCAATGTTTTCTTTGCCAAATTTCAGTGCCAGATTTGGGAACGATCTCGGTCTCCCTGACTCTGAGATTCCGTTTCTCATCCGTTCCTAATTCAGCCTCTCCAGGCCAGTTGTTAGGAACTCATGGAGACATTTCCCTGCATACATGCTTTGTCCCCCTTGATTTCTCACTAAACTTTGCAAACCCAACACTTCTGTCCCTACTACGTTTGGTTCTGAAAACTGTCTTTTCCATGTTCCCCAGACCAAGCAGGGAATGTTGGCTGGGAAAACACTGATGGGGGAAAAGGGTCTCCATGCTTTTGTTTTAGAGGTCTGGATCTGGCAGCATTCAGCATGCTGGAATTGCAATTCCAAGGAAAGTCCCGCTCAGCCCCACGCTGGAGCAAACCTGCTGGGCTGGAAGCCTTGAGGGAACGGCTGAAATTGCCTAAGCAGCTTATCAGCTAAAACAGCTAAAAATTGAGTACATCTTCATTGACGGTTTTTGAACTGGAGGGTTTTTTTATGTTCTGTTTGAGGACTTATGTCTTGCTCAAATTCAGGTAGGCTTTTGTTCAGACACATTCCTAAAATAAAGGGCAAATTTTTGATGTGTCATATTTATTGTCAGACCCAAAGCAGGATAGTGGGGAGCCTTTCTTGGAAAAGAGCTTCCCCCACCACACCTTTCTCTCTAATCTCTTTCTCAAAACCGTCTACAATATTATGCCTCTGAACCTTTTCCCCCACCCCAAATCAGGCTGCAGCACATAGTCAACACATTTCCATCCCAGATTCCCACTCAAGGGGGTCAAAGTTTTGCAGTCATTGGCAACTGAACCTGAAATTTTATGTGGGGAAATTTCAAGTAACTGTGGTAACAAGCAGAGCTGTGTCCCATAGTACTCTGAGCTGACATACACCCCCAGCCCCGCCTCTGGCTTTTCTTGTTGCTTTATTTAGCCCAAGGTTTCTTGTGATTGAGCCAGTTTTCCCATGCCCAGCTGAAGTCAGTGACAAACTTCTTGCCGGCTTTGGGGCCGGAGAGTTCATTGCTTGATAAAATGGGAGCACACTCAAGGGATCACTCAGAGGGTCACAGAGCCCAGCTGGCTGAGGCTGCTGCTGGAAAACACAGAGCAGGGTTGGGTGTGCTGCTCTGTTTTGGTTTCACTTCGTAAACATCAGTCCATTTTAAATAGCTTGCCTTTTCTTTATTATTATTATTTGAAAAGCAAACTACTGCTGGAGGTGTAAGCAGGAAGAAGATAAAGTTGTTTGATGCTGCACATGGCACAAAGCTTGGTGTAATGAAGGAATGGGTATGTTTCGGGTCAGTGTGAGTTCAGGCAGTGAGGTCTAAATAGCTGCTGGAATGGCACAATTTATCATTTCGTGAGAGAGAAGGTTGTGATTGCTAGACCAGTTTCTCTATGATCTAGGTGCCTTTTGAAATCACAGTGCTTTATTTACCTTAGCAGAACAGGGTTTTAGATATAAACTTAAATATATATATGTTTTTAGTACATTAAAAGTTTGGGAGTGTCCACATATTATGAGAACATTATCTTCAAGTGTGAATGTGTGGAAACACTGTGAAACAAGGCAAAATATCTGAGACTAAAGTAATGCTTTTGTGTAATTCTTACCTGCCACTGACTGTTTCCTCGTGGTGTTGGAGCGGGATAGATCCATATGGCTTTCTTTCCTTGAGACAAATCTTTTTTCGAGCTTATGTGAATCATCTTGCATTTGCCATAGGCCCCCCGAAATACACATATGGCCAGTTGATGTGAATCAACAGAGGTGCAGCAACTGATTTGTAAATCTAAGCCCCTACTACAGTCACATGGTGTCATATCCCTGGCTACTGGCAACAGGCTAATAGGTAGGTTTTGGATTAAAACAGCTAAAGACTCATTTGTTGAATGTACAAAAATACGGTGAGTTGGTACACTTCAGGATACAGACTAGGTGAGTTTATTGACAGATTTAACTCTGTATGTAACTACATCTGCAAAGACAAAGGGGGGAAATCATAGCTACTGCCATTGGACTATAGTCTGCTTTTTGATAATGGTTTGTGCCATTGAAGTCATCACAAGGTAAAATTGAAACACTTTCCCTATCACATTTAACAGAAGAGAATTTAAAGATAGAGGCGAAGGGAGGGGGAGTGATTAACTAAGCAGAATGAAAGAGGGTTTAAACCTTTAGAATAGTAAACAGAAGAGAACATACTTGCATGGACAGTGATGAAGGAGGAGTGGTGCAGGTAGGAGTTAGAGTTGCATGGCTGCAGAGACAGCTGATCACAGAATCACACAGAATCACTA
>NW_010245686.1:0-11415 GCF_000690775.1 Eurypyga helias
TTTTTTTCCCCTCAGGACAGGGAGTACAGAGTCAGTAACTTGAGTCTCCTAGGTAGTCCAGGTATTATTTGGAGGCACAACTGTTTTTACTCCATCTGCCTTTGAGATGTATAGATGCCTTCACAATGACAAATAATTGTCTGTCATCATTTTGAACAGAAATTAAGATGAAACTTTTCTTTGGGAAGTTCTAAGAAGAATTACCCTGAAGGATCAGATGCCAATTGATCATTTGCTGATTGACATCCTTATTTTCACTGTTGATAGCTTCTACTAGCAAGCAAATAGGGAAAGGATGTAGTAATTTTTATTTTCATATGTATTGTTATAGGTGCTCTATGATTGCTCTTATCCTGTATAAATGAAATGAGTTTTTTTGAAATGTAGTCTCTGTGAAGTCTGGCAGATTGTCAATATATGGAGCTTATTTAATCAATTTTGACCTACTCTAAGGATTCTTTCTTAGGTAACTTCTAATAGTCTTTATCTTACTCTTGGTTTTCATGTGACATTTCAAACTTCATGATACATATTCTGATCTGGGTATTTGACCTCCCAAATGCATTAGTGATAATAGGAGTTGCATTGAGTTCTCAGCACTGCAAAACCAGAGAGGAACAATTTCTGTGAGGCTTGTTCGCCTCTTAGTGCAATGGCATCGGTGTTCTGTTAAGTGCAGTCACTAATCACCTTTTTAAACCTTTATTCTTTCTCCCTGTTCTGGTGCTTTATATGTTCATAACATTAAGATTCAACTCCGCTTTTCTCCCACTATGCATTTTTTGTACTGCTGCCTGTTGGTGTTTCTGTAGCAGTGCATGCAACAACCAGTTCCCAAGTGAATTATGCCTGCTGCTTATTCACAACTCTATTTCTTCTTAACTACTGTTATTAAGTCTCTTCCCATTATATTGCAAAAAGTCTGCCTTTTGAATTTCAGTGATAGAGGAATGCTCTCACCTAACTGTTCTCTCACTCCACATAAATTGTCCCCATCAAGTCTCAGTCACTGTAACTTTCATCTTTTTCTCCCATTTTTAGTATTTGCTTCGCAGTTTTGAAATCTCCATGAGAACTTGTCTTACCCTTACTTTGCTTCTGAAATGTCATCCCACTAAAACCCCATGACACTCTACAGCTGAGATAAAAGTGTTAAGAGCTATGAAGAAGGATATTGGCTTAAGATATCAGCGAGGATTCTCTTCACAGCTCCCATTTAATGTGGAATGGACTGTCAGATATGAGTGGTGTCTGTGGCTGGGATTTGGGAATTTAACTGTATGGAATAAAACTGACTTCACAAGCTATTTTCGCCCAAGATACTTACTTCAAATGTCCTGGAGGATAACTTTGTCCTCTCTCCTATCTTTGGTGTTCACAGTAATCAGTCCTGCTCATTTCTAAATCCCACCAGTCGTGAAGTGAACACATCTCCTGCCCTGGTTATGGTTGCAAAGCGCATTTGCTTGAGAGGGGGTCAGTGTCATCCATATTAATAGCTGTCTTATTGGGCTGTCCCTCACCAGTGGGCTGTTTGCTAAGTTGGCTTCAACTTCATTACTGAGGTAATGATAAAGAAGATGAGGTTTAAAAGCATGCAACAATCCCAACCAGACGGATCTTGAAAGAGCTTTCCTAGCGTTTCTTACGTACATTTAGTGAAGGTTTGTGTACACTACTATTTTAAAAATATGCCACCATTATTTTTTTCTTTAATGTCTTTCCTCTGAGGAGCTACAGCACCACTCAATTATATACATGGGAAAATTTTATCATATGTGTAATTGTGTTTATGCCGCTAGGACTTAAGGCTTCTGCTATGGTCTGCTGTTATGACCAACCATAACTATTGTGTCCCAAACTCATATCAGCTCAGTGCATCACCTGCACAATATGTTGCTCCATATGTGAACAGGTCCTGAAAAACGTTAAGGCTTATGGATTCATTGAAACCATTTTGCTTGATTTGACTGTGCTCTCAGTTGGTTCTTAAAGTATTGGTGGGGGTGTGTCTTTTGGCTTTAAATTTTCTTTCTTGTTTCCTTGGCATGAATTTCTATTTAGATTGCTGTACATCACTCCCGGTTTTGGATTTTGTATGTAGTCAAGAGGCAAATTATTACTATTTACAAATAAGATTGTAAATCCTCAGATCTCTGAGTCACTTTTGCTTGGGCATCTGTTTACTGTGCATGGAGTCGTAAAAAACAGAATTATACCCACAGCCTACTAGTAGCCAAGAATTTTCGTAATCATGGCTAATGCTCATAGTCCTGTGTCGGGACCGTCATGCCTCTAGGCCAGGCATTTGTATGTCTACCTCCTCCAGTATCTACTGTCCCAGCTGTCACCAAGCAGATGAAGATGTGTCAGCCTTTGTTCCTGGGAACAAGCTAAATCTTGATCTTCCTGAGTTGCTATCCTCTGACCCCCGCCATTTCTTGTTACTTTTATATTTTTCCATGTGGGTGTTTCACTTCTGAATCCTTGAGTTACTAACTTGTTATTAATTCAGCACACTCACTCCTGTACTCTGTGTTCTTTTCTTCTTTCTCATCTTGCCTGATGTAGTACCCTCTGGGCTCCCACACTTAGAAACTAGGAGGGCTAGCCATAGCTCAACAATGTTTTTTCAGTAAGGCAGTTGTGACCTTTTCATCAAGTTCACAAGATTCAGTGTCACACAATCTATGTTTGGGCATAGGCTACAACATGAGATGACAAATAATTGCATAGCCATTTCCAGTGAAGAAAGTAACAAAACATGAAAGAGAAGTAGAAATGAGGGTCAGGAGGTATTTCAGCTTGATTGCATGGATGTTCAGGAGAATCTAGCATCCTCTACGGAAAAGCACACTTTGTTCTGAAACTATAAACGAATTCCTCTGAATTTTGTAGAAGAGCTATTTTTCTAAGTAGCAGCTAATTTCTTTTTCTAATTTCTTTTTTCTTTTCTCTAATTTCCCCATGCCAGAGCAGGTGGATGCCTAAAGGAGGGAGTGACTCTGTGGGAAGCCCACACTGGTGGAGGCTCCGGGCAGGAGCTGTGGACCCACGAAGACAGGAGCCCAGACCAGTGCAGGTTTGCTGGCAGGACTTGTGACCCACAGGAGACACACACTGGATCAGGCTGCTCCTGAAGGTTGGCATGCCCACAGAAGGGACCCACACTGGAGAAAGTCATGAAGAAGGATTCACATCAGAGAAGTTCATGGAGGACTGTCTCCTGTGAGAGGGACCCCACACTGGAGCAGGGGTAGAGTGTAAGGATTCCTTCTCCTGAGGAGGAAGAAGCAGCAGAGATAATGTGTGATGGACTGACCACAGCCCTCATTCCCCATCCCCCTGTGCCACTCAGGGCGAGGAGGTAGAGAAATGGTGAGCAAAGCTGAGCCCAGGAAGAAGGGAAGGGGTTAGAGGAAGGTTTAGTTATTATCCTACTCTGATTTGATTGATAAACTAATTTCCATGACCATAATTGGTGAGTGATCATTACTTGTCTGGACACACAAGCATTTCCTTATATTTTCTCCCCCTGCCCAGCTGAGGAGGGGAGTGATAGAGCAGCTTTCGTGGGCATCTGGCTTCCAGCCAGGGTCAACCCACCACACTCATCATGGTCAAATAGAATTCACACATGCAGCTACACCAGCTTGCCCTCATTGAATTTCATGCACATGTATGCCCTGTGGTGTGCTTTTGTTCTTAGAGAAGAATTTCTGTAAGAGGTGCTTAATCTGATTTGAAGTACTCCTATTTCACTTTACTTTAAAAGTTGTGGTAAGTGTTTGTCATTTCTGTTCCTCTTACTACAGCTACTCAAGTAATGGCACAGCAAAAGATGGTGGATCATTTACCTAATTAGATGTTTGCATTCATTTATTTGCAGTGCATCGTTTGACTTGTTCTTTATGTCTGTAGTTCTTCTTGGTGGTTCTATACATTGATCATTTAGCTGTGCTCAAGTGCTTTAATAAGGAATGAGATTTCTGTAGAATTTTCATGGAATTAACTCTCACCCTTTCTGTTGTTACAAACAAGACTAAAATGGTTAATTCCTTTTCCTTGACAAAATTCTGCATCAAATTTAAGTTAATATTCTTTGAACCTTCTCTGCTATTACAGGGTTTTTTTCCATCAAAGGAGTCACAACTTTCTTACAAGTATTTAGTGTGAAAAATAGCATGTTTTCTAGTGCAAGGAAGTTTTTGGGCTTTTCTTTCAGAAAACTTCAAAACAGTGAACATGGACACACAGAGGTAAGATTATGTTTTCTAAAAAAATGCCCCTGTCTGAAGTATGGTTCCAGTGAACTTTTTGCTCAATCATACATAATATGTGAAAGAAGCAAGAAGGAGAGAATGGTCTTATACAAATGGAGGAATATGAAGGGCATGTTTATCAGTTCTTTTATCAAAGTGAAAAGTGATTGACAATGTTGCAACCTAAAATTGTCTGCTGAAATTGAAAAGAGAGTGGAAAGCTTTTGGGTTTTCTTAATTTTTTTGTAATGGGCTTCTCCACATGAAATCAGCAATATATTTCTAAATTACTGAAAAGCATCTAACAGAGTTTGTTCCTCTTTACTTTAAATACTTATTACTGCAAGGAATTGCAATAGGTTTTCAGAAGCAGACTAGCAGTCATGCCTGTAGAATTCGTCTGTCTAGGAGCTTGGCCTCTGGAGTTCTGATAGTGAATTGTGGCTACTTTCTTTTTAATTCAAAACACTGAAATTTGTGAAGGAAATAGGTTTTAAAACTTTGCTTTTCAAAAGAAAAAAGTAACTAATTTTTTTTTTTTTAAAAGAAACTGTTTTGTGCTAACATGTGAAGACCTGATTTTTTATAGCTTTCGTATTAAACATTTTAGTGGAAAGAGGAATAAAGAAAGACACTGTACAGCTGTGAAGAAAAAAAACCACACAGACTGCACCTACACTCTTTAAGGGTGGCCAAACAAGGAGCCTATTGTCACATTTGCAACAGATTTAAAATTGTGCCTACGCAAGCTGTTACTAGTTTCCATGAAAGCAGTTGATGATTCTTTTCCGGTAAGGTTCAAAGCTAAAATGGTAGTATTTGATATTAATTTTCTCTGTAGTGCTTGACTATCTGAGACTCAATAAACCACTCTTGCTGACAAGTTATTCTGTCTGTCTAGACAAAAAATTTATATTTAGCTACAACTATTACATTCAGGGAGTCTTACATGAATTATTATCTTGCTTAAATTCTGAAATTTGATTTTAATTTTGTAGAATTTTTCAAAGACTCCTGGCTTTAGACTGTGTTTTTGGTAGCATTTTCTGAAAATCCTTTATTTTGCTTTGCTTGACAGTAGTCATTCAAAACCTCAGGTAATCCAAATTTCTGCCAGTTTTCTAAAAATGCAGCTGTAATGTTCTTAAGCAAAACGTGTTAGTCTGAAACCAGATCTTTAGTATGAATATCACAGACTCGTTTGGTTCATCTGTCTTCTACTTAAATAGTCTAAGCTGATAAGAAAACTTATTCCAATAACCCCACCTATGTGTTGTTGGGCCCCTTTAGGGGCATGGAGAAACCCAGGAAGATGGAGAGTTTTTCTTTTTTCTTTTTTCTCTTCTTTCTCTGTGGTGCGTTCGACTCCAGGGCTCTGTGTCAGGCAATGGCACTGATCCCAGAGATACAAAAAGGAAAGAACAAAGACAACTTGGCAGACAGATGTCTCGGTGCTGAGGACGCTGCCTGGATCTGAGCACAACAGCAGCAGGTTTTTCATTAACTTCTCCATCTCCCACTCCAAGCTTCATAGACAGCAAGGCCTTACCCCACCATCCATAACTATTGGTAAATTACACTCTGCAATGTAAATGTAAAATGCTACTGTTTACAGGGGGAGGGGAAAAAAAAATCTCAAGAACAGTATTTAATCATGGAACTCAAATTGCAGATGCAGTGCCGTTTTAAAGTTCCAAAACTGTCAGTGAAAAATGAATAATTTGTTTCCTCTTCACCTTTTTCTGCTCAATATTTGTGTTACTTTCAGCACTCGAAGCTTTGTTGCACAGGCCAAATGAGAAAGCAACAGCTATTTATTATAACAATTGCACAGTATGTTTCTGTTCTAGAAAAGTGCAGACTATTTCAGACGGATGGAGTGAGGAAAAAGCTCTCAACATGGTGAGTAATTAGTCTGAAATCAGATTGTTGGGGAGTTTTTAAAACCTGAGTCCAATTCTGGATTGGTAGCTCATAAATTAAGAATTGTGGGGGATTATAGTATTAACACTCTTTGAGCAAACAAAATTAAGGTAACTTTAGTCCATAGCTTTGGCCCTGCAATGTAGCTCTGTGCATCTTTATGTAATACTGTCAAAATCCGAAGTTTCATCTTAAAGCTTGTCCATTGCTATTTCACATTAATACTTCCTTCACAGGACATAATTTTGAATGTCTATGAACTGAACCCAGTTTAAATGGGGCTATGGAATCAAATACTGATTTCTCAGAAAACAGAAATAAATTAAAAGCAACTCGGGCTCAATAATGCTTGAAGAATTCACAGTGGAAAAAAAAAGTGAGGTAATTAAAATGTCTGCCTTTCATGAGGCTACAGTCCAAGATGCCTTCTAGCTAAATAAATGGCAACCAAAATCAATATGGTTAAGAAGGGAGATAACGAGGAAACTGGAAAAAACCACCACCCAACCTCAACACTGCTTTTCAATAATATATAGGACTATATCTTCAAAGCTGATTAATAAGGACTAGAGCCCTACAGGAAATTCTGCTTCATATTGCCACAAAAAGTATGTGGGCTTTTGCCTACTAATCTCATGGGCATAAGTAGCAACATCTGAGATGCCCGAGACATGAGCTTTGTGGGTCAAGACCAGGGACACAGCCCTGCTAAACCCATATGCCTCCTAAACTCCCCAGACAAGTGTCTGAATCTTCCAAGTCTCTAGTAACAAACCCTCAAAGGGGACTCACCCTGTGCTCCCAAGAATAGAGTTATTTCTGCACAGATACCCGTAGTCACCTCTGACTTTCTCTGCCTACGCTACAAAGGGATCTGATACACACTGGAGATCACACGGTTGTGCTAATGCGGTGCTCTGCCTGAGCTCAGCTTCCAAGCTGAGATTTTTATCTTGAGTGCAGCGTAATGTTAATATAGTTGTTCACACGGTTAACAGCACAAAAGCTGCCTGCACTGTTGGGAACACAGATGGAGTGAGCTGTGGGCGTGTGTCTTAACTTAGCCATCGTCATCCAGCAAGAGTGTGCTAGGGCAGATTACTGACCTCTACTAAGTCAAGAGCCTGTGTCTTCAGAGGAATATCCCTCCAAACCCTTTCTTCTTATGAGGTCATTTATCTACTTTCTGTTCAGAAATACTTGGTTTCAAGTGTTGTCATTTGGTAGGTGCTTTTAATTAATGTGTTTTGCAGCCCAACACTTGAAATTCTGCTGTGACTGCACATCATGTGCTTCTTTTAATGTCTTCCCATTGGATTACTTTGAAATGAGTTTTTGGGTACGGAAGTTCATTAAAAACTTCTCCTCTACGAGAGAAGCAGTGTGTTTCTCTGGTGTTTGTTGTGTAAAAAACGAGGACAAATGGCAATGAGTGGAATTGAAACTGCTTAAAACAGATGAAATGTTTGTTTCACCAGTATCAAGGTAGTGCTGTTTGGAGGCCAGAGGAGGAAGTACCTTTGTAAAGGGCTAGCACAGAAAAGTTAAAGCCTGACCATAGAGAAAGACGCACTAAATAACACCAGACCTTTGGCAGTGTATTGGGTTTGGATGCAAGGTTTTGGTAGCGCAAGCACTACAGGGTTGGCTTCTGTGAGAAGTTGCCCCTGAGTCTGACAGACCCAACGCCAGCTGGCTCCACCACAGACCAGCTGCTGGCCAAGGACAGACCCATCAGTGACAGCGGTGGCACAACTGGGATAACGTGTCTGAGAAGGGGAGGGGGAAATCCCACCTGTGCAATAGAAACCAGAGAGAGGAGTGAGAATCTGTGAAACAATTCTGCAGACACCGAAGTCAGTGCAGAAGGAGGAGGAGGACATGTCCCAGGTGCCAGAGCAGAGATTTCCCTGCAGCCCGTGGTGAAGACCATGGTGAGGCAGCCATGGAGGTCCACAGTGGAGCAGAGGCCAGCCTGAAGCCCATGGAGGACCTCATACTGGAGCAGGCAGCTTCCTGAAGAAGCCTGTGACTCCATGGGAATCCTGCACTGGATCAGGCTTCTCCTGAAGGACTGCACCCTGCACAAGGGAGCCACGCTGGAGCAGTTTGTGAAGGACTGTCTCCCATGCAAAGGACTCACATCAGAGAAGTTCATGGAGGACTGTCTCCTGTGGGATGGACCCCACCCTGGAGCAGGGCGGAGTATGAGGAGTCCTCCCCTGAGGAGGAGGGGGCAGAGACAACATGTGATGGACTGACCACGATCCCATTCCTTGTCCTCCTGTGCTGCTTGGGGGAGGAGGTAAAGAAACAGAGAGCAAAGCTGAGCCCAGGAAGAAATGAGGAGTGGGGGAAGGTGATTTAATATTTGGGGTTATTTCTCATTATTATCCTCTGATTTCATTGGTAATAAATTAAATTTATTTTCCCCAAGCTGAGTCTCTTTTGCCTGGGGTGGTAACTGGTGAGTGACCCCTCCCTGTCCTTGTCTTGATCCATGAGCCTTTCCTGGTATTTTCTCCCCCCTGCCCAGCTGAGGAGGGGAGTGACATAGCAGCTTGGCTGGGCACCTGGCTTCCAGCCAGGGTCAGCCCATCACAGGCACATGAATGCAGTTGAGCCCAGTTATGTTGGGTATGAATGCTTATCAAAACCTGGTTAACTGGTATTTCCACAGCCTCTCCTGGTTCCTTACATTCATGGAGCTGATGTCCAGTGTTGGTGTCCGGAATTAGGGTGTCAGAAGTTTAACTTTGATTTCCATTAAGATATGACAGCATGACTTGGTCTCCTCACCAGTGCAGGTGGTGGCTGCCCTGTGTGTGTTTCTGTCTTTTGTGGTTTCAACTGACTCACTTCCATTTTTTTCTCAAGAGTAATGAAAAAAACATGGGATTTGTCTTTGCAAACTGTTTAAAGTGCATGCCAGTAGCACTTCTGACTGGAAACTGAGCAGAGGATGTGTCTGATGCTTCCAGCAGTCTAGGGAACATGTGATAAGCCAGACTCCTGAATTCAGCAGGGTCTGTGTTCTGCTGCATTGCCGCAAAGCTGATAAGAACCCACGCATGGTGCTCTTTGTCTTATAGGTTACAGTTTCTGGGTCCATTCCAGACCCTGAACTTGATGGAAAGTCTTCTGTCTCTGATCCTGAACTTCAAAGTCCAGGTCATTAAGGATGCAAAGTAACTATTTGTGCTATGTATATCCTGCATTCTTGACTTGTTAAACGGTTCTATTTGCTTATGTAATTATGGGAGATGTAATCACACAAGCAGGCTGCATAAGAGAAATCCTAAAAGGTGTGTTCCAAATCTATGTTTCGTAAAAACAATTAAGGATTCGCTCTGTGGAACACACCAGCAACTTTTATCCTATATCTGATTGCTGAAAAAGATGAATTAGTAACTTTCATTTTTATTCAGCACTAGTCAAAGGATTACTTAATTCACTGATGAACCCATGCAATGCGGTGTTAAAAAAATCTTTGCCTAATTAAATGTGATTAAGAGAACAATAGTTAAAATTAATTTCAGAAAGCTTTAGTATATTACAGGGGAAAATGGTGCTTCAGCACATTTTATAGTCGTGACAATTTGTTTCAGTATTCATAGCTAGTTATGTGCAGTAACAGCATCTCACTCTGTGAAATTCTGTCTTATCCATTGTTTCTGTTCCAAATTACAAGCTGTCAAAGACCAGTTGTCCTTTGAGCAAAGCCATAACCAGGTTGTCCTTCTGTGGTGTAACATCTGTAGGCCCCTTGTGGAAGATGAACGTTGTGAAGATAGATCATGAGTTTCTATGAATTTCAGGTCAGATTTTTTTTCTACTATCAATTTGAATAGGATGTTTTTGACTAAAATAACACTCTCCTCTTGGCACACAGGGCATGTTTTTGTCTTAAAAGAAGGAATTCATAGAGTTCTTATTTTAATGAAAAAAATGTGCTTTGGGAATGTATGATATCAGTTTCTCTGAAAGAGGGACTACTTGGAGTAATCCCAACATTTTTGCAGAGCAGAGACAATGGAAAATTTTCTTGATTCATTAGTTTAATTTCAGTTTTGGTTTCATAATTTTAAATCACAGGTGAACAAGAAAAAAAGGTTATGTTCCTCAGACATAAAATACGTTTTGTATATATGCACTTAGTACAGAAAGGTTGCGTTTAAAAACACATCAGGTGTTTTATGTTCTACTTTCTGATTAATTGTGATAGCTGGTGTGACAAATTGCAGTTGACCATGCTGTGTTAAATCTGATGTAATCCTGTGTGAGTGAAATCAAATTTAACATGCAAATAATTTCTTAAACTCACTATATGCACAGTGAATAGGAACTTTTTTTTAACCCACATTTTCTTTAAGCAGGCTATCACAGGTGTGAAATCTTCCTGGGGGGCAAAAATTCCCCCTATACTGAAGATGGTGCAAATATGTCAATGCTAAAAGGAACAGAAAGTTTCAACAAATTTTTGCACATAGGAGAATGAAATGTATCACTGCACACTGATAGTGTATACACTTGCACATAAACCTGTTCAAGGCTGAAACTCACCACAGGCTTGTCTATGCTGAGAAACCACATTGGGTAGTATTGATCGCAAGGCTTGTTCAACTACTAGGCAGCAGGTGAATAAGTAAGACCTAAAAGATTACAGTCAAATCAATTACAGCAATCAGCTGTGAATTTTAACTTGACTGTGCCTGCCTAACATACTTGCTTAGGTACAAGTGTGTACATGGGTGTGTGCTGGGTTCTTTCAGGAGTTTATGCTCTTTACGGTGGCTGCTAGGAAGCTGTTCCTGGATGCAGAGAGCAGCACTGATCAGTTCTCAGCTGGCGCTGGGCAATGCCTGCACTGAATTCAAGGTCTTTCTCCCCTTCTGACACTGCAGCTGCGTTCCCAGCTCTCACTGTCTCACTACAGGCAGTGCAGGGACACACAGTTCAGGCACCTGACCCAAACTGACCAAGGGAGTATTTCATTCCATAGTACGTCATGCTCGGGGCAGAGGCGAGGAGCAGGTCCAGGAGCTATTACTCCCTCTCCTACTCTCTTGCTCATTTACTTCCTGCCACTTGCTAACCCTCTCCCTGACTCCTGCGTTAGCTGCTTTGGCTTGTTCAGGAGGGAGTTGGTGGGTCTGTTTAGTTTTCCCGGTTTTGCTATCGCTGAGAGGGTTTGCTCGGAGTCTTCTGCGGCAGCGCTCGGGCTGCGGCT
>NW_010245687.1:0-30402 GCF_000690775.1 Eurypyga helias
ATTGTTAATTATATTTTATTTTTATTTCAAAGTATGTATATTTTATTATGACAGACAGTGTGAACACTGTATTAGACTGATAAGCAGTCATTCTTTTGGCAGTGACCCACTAAATGACCTTACATAAAAAGCTTTTTCTTGTGCCAGTGCCCAAGTATTATTATCCTCAACTTGTAACTGTCATAATAGCTACAACTATTGGGGGTTGGAACGAGATGATCCTTAAGGTCGCTTCCAACCCAAACCATTCTATATGATAATGACGGTTGTTATACACTGGTTTGAATATCAATATAAAAACAATCACAGAATGGTCGAGGTTGGAAGGGACCCCTGGAGGTCATCTGGTCCAACCGCCTGCTCAAGCAGGGCTGCCTAAAGCAGGTTGTCCAGGACCATGTCCAGATGTTGAGTATTTCCAAGGAGGGAGTCCACAGCTTCCCTGAGAAACCTGTGGCAGTGGTTGGTCATACTCAAAGTAAAACAGTGTTTCCTGATGTTCAGAGGGAACCTCCTGTGTTTCAGTTTGTGCCTCTTGCCTCTGGTCCTGTCACTGGGCATGGCTGAGAAATTCTGTCTCTGTCCTTTTTGTACCCTCCTGTCAGGTATGTATATACACTGCTAAGATCCCCCTGAGTGTTCTCTTCTCCAGGCTGAACAGTCCCAGCTCTCAGCCTTTCCTTGTAGAAGACAAGCTCCAGTCTATCAACTTTGTGCCCCTTCATTGGACTCTCTCCAATATGTCTATGCCTCTTGTACTGGGGAGCCCAGAACTGAGCACAATACTCCATGTATGGCTTCTCCATTGCTCAGCAGAGGGAACGGATCACCCCAGTTGACGTGCTGGCAACACTCCTCCAGCTCAGGAGGCTGTTGGTCTTCTTTGTCTCAAAGGCACATTGATGGCTCATGGTCAGATTGTTGTCCACCAGGACCCCTAGATCCTTTTCTGCCAATCTGCTTCCCACCTGGTTGATGCCCAGTGAGTACTAGTGTATGGAGTTGTTTCTCTCCAGTGTCAAATACTTTGCACTTGCCTCTGTTGAGCTGCATGAGGTTCCTGTCAGCTCATTTCTCCAGCCTATCGAGGTCTCTCAGGGTGGCCCACGTTTCCCCTAGTATTTCATTTGTCGCCTATGTACTTATAGAAGCCTTTCCTGTTGTCTTTGACATCCTTTGCCAGATTCAACTCCAGGTTGATTTTCCTAATGGCATCGCTGCATGCTCAGACAGCATCTCTGTCTTACCTGTCTCTGCTTCCACCTTGTGTGTACTTTTTGTGTCAACTTTTGCCAGGAGCTCCTCGCTTATCCATGCAGGCCTCCTAGCACTTTTGTCCCATTCCCTGCTTGGTGGAATGGACCAATTCACAGCTCTGTACCTACCATTGAAACCTCTGTCTGGGTTGAAGCCTCTGCCCTGGCAGGGCAGCTGCACTAACGCCTGCTGGGGAATGTGCTGTATGGAACATCACTACTGTACCTGAAAACATTTAGGCTGCTTTGACCTGAGATAAGGCCCCTTTCTTTGTGCTCCTGCATCTGTCAGCTAACCGCTGGGAGCTGTGCTTCACCCCCGGCCTCTCTCTAGCATCAGCTAAAAGAGTCCTTGACCCTCCCTAAATTTGGGGCATCTGTAACGAAGGTATTCTTGGGTCATGGGCAGCTGATTCAGCTTGTTAGAAGCTGCTAGAACTTTCTCATGCTCACACGTGCATGGCCACCATTAACTTGTCCTTATTTGGCAGCAGCAGGCATGCTCACATTTCTCAGGGAGTTCCCAGGAGTCCCCTGATGATCCTGGGCCCTGTCCCAGAAGATCCGAAAGCTCCCAAAGCAGCTAAGAATTTTGTAATTTTCTATCAAATCATATTTTCCTGACAATGATCAATCTTGATTGATATGGCCATTCTCACAGAAGCGTTAGGACAGGACAATATGAATGCAGGTTTTTGGATAAAGGAATTCACTGTGATAGTTCAAAAAATACTGTATTCTAAGAAATACACAAATACGTAAAATAGCCAGACAGGGGTGAATACTGAATACAGGGTGCTTCTAAGACAGCACTTAATTTTGGATCATGGAACCTGCATGTTGTCTTAAAACCATCTCTTAGGAACAGTGAGGCAAGTTGTTCTTGTTTTGTATTTGTTTGTTGGATATCTATTTTTAGAGTTGAAAAAATTATGACATTTAAATTATAACTTAGGTACCACATGTATTTACAGTTTGGAGGTAGCAATTTTATCCATTAGCAAGTTTTTTATATTGCATCATTGAACCAAAATGATTCAGTAACTCATCTTTGTGATACCTCTGCTTCTACTGCTACCTGTATAGCTTTAGCAACCCTCTGTCCTCATGCTTCACCATTAGACATTGCCTAGTGCCTTTTTCCTTTCCTTTGGATAAGCTATTTCCCATTTTTTCACCATGCTTCTAACTTCAAAGATGTCAGATAAATGTGATTTTCCCTGACATCCAACTGATCCTTCAAGGGAGGGAAGAGAAGAAGAAGCAGGAGAGGGCAGTAACAGTTGCCAATGTGTAGCATGTTTCCTCAAGGAATTGATTGTGGCTTTCCTTTTCTATGATGAGGTATTTGAAGTATAAAACATAAAACTGAGAAGAGACATGTATATTATTTCCCTTCTCTGAAGCATCTTTTTATAATGTAAAAAACATTGCCCCTATTATTCAAAGGTAAAAGCTGAAGTTGTAAGAAATTAAGTGGCTTTTTCTGAAAACACGTATTATTCAGCATAACATAAAATTAGGTCATCTTGTTCTGATTCTGGTGCACAGTTCAACGTACCCCAGTGAGAACTCTGCCTCAAAAAGGCTTGGGGAAAATTAGAGTCAGTAATTCAGAACTTCTCCAGTTTTTAGTCTATTTTAAGATACGTACTTTATATAGATTTCTTATGCATTTTGTTATACCTTCTAAACACTTGCATGCAACCATGTGCCAATTTTCATGTCTTTCATCTTTTGCTAGTAAATTAATTATTGTTAAAAATCTCAAGGAAAGATTAATAATAGCAACTATAATCTTACCAGATGAGAAGAGCTTCCTTAAACTTTTTTTTGTGTTTCTAAGAAGAATGGAGGCAGAAGGTGGATAGAAGATGTTTCTGTCAGGAAGATTATGTATTTAGTACAAAAGCTTTTTATGTAGAGATTTTCTGAAATGTTGTCCCAGAAGTGATCAATTGCTGGTAAAAGCATTATATGAGATCCCTTGAAAATAGAACTTTAATCTGTCAAGCTAATTTAAATAATTTAGGCAGGTTTATTTACAGAAAGATTTTCACAGAACACAATAAAGATTCTGGAAACAGATTGCTTGTGGTCTCTCTTGGATTACGTTAGATCTGGAAATGCCTTTTAAAAGAACAGGTTTTTATTTTTTCTCCATTGGAATGTCTTCCCCTAGTCCCTTGCTCATTTTTTTCTAAAAAAAAAGTTGTTTCTCTCCAGATATCTATTACTATATTTTAGGTTTTTTTAAACTTCTATTTTGTATGAAAAAGTGAATAAAGAGTTTTGGTGAAAACGAAGTTAAAGGAATGTGAGAGTTCTCCTGCTGGCAACCAAGAGAATTAAGTGATGCAGAGAGTTGTGTGAGCTTGTCTGCTTCCTCTTGGGGTAAGTCATCTTGCAGTTCATTGATGTGGCATATCCTTTTCCTAAACATTCCCAGAGCACGTATGTTCAGACCTCCTTATCTTACTTTTCCATATTTGGCCCTGAAGCTTGTTTTGCAAACCTGAGAAGCAGAAGCTCTTGCTCATATGTCCCACTTTCAGAGTCACATGCAATCCAATTGCTAAGGAGGTATCATTGTTGCTGTGTTAGCCTGGTGAAGTACAATTTAAACAGGCATTTTGTTAAATAAAACATTTTGTTTATCATCATGGCAAGAAGAAAGCATAGTAATAGTGAAGTTTGCATTAAAGACATGTTAGAATGGCATTCTTTTTGAAAAGCCTTGTAATAGAGGATGCTCTTCAGCTACACGGTGTGTGTTCTATACAACTTGCCCCAGTCTGGCTGTTTCCCTGATGTTGAATTGAGCTTGATGCTTTCCCTTCCCAAAACATTTTTGGTCTTTTTTGTATTAGTTTTCATCCTGATACCAACAGCAGTACTAACTTGAGCCAAATTCATTACTACTACGGGAAGATGGATGCAACATCATGTACTTCCTATGATGAAAGGCTGCAAGAATGGGGCTTGTTCAGCCTGGAGGAGAGGAGGCTCCGAGAAGACCTCATTGCAGCTTTCCAGTATCTGAAGGGGCCTACAAGGGGGCTGGGAGAGGACTTTTTGCAAGAGCCTGTAGTGATAGGACAAGGAGTAATGGGTACAAATTGAAAGCAGGGAGGTTTAGATTAGATATCAGGAAGAAATTCTTCACAGAGAGGGTGGTGAGGCACTGGAACAGGTTGCCCAGAGATGTTGTGGATGCCCCATCCCTGGATGTCTTCAAGGCCAGGCTGGATGAGGATTTGAGCAACCTGGTCTAGTGCAAGGTGTCCCTGCCCATGGCAGGGGGGTTGGAACTAGATGATCTTTAAGGTCCCTTCCAACCCTAACCATTCTATGATTCTACTTCAGTAAGGTTCTGCATTCTTCTGCCAATAGTAAACCTCTCTCTGGTTACTTACTTAATTTTAAGCTTTGACACCAAACAAGTTTTTGGTGAGTTGTTTTCTATTATGTACCAAGACAATGCTTTTTGTCATCAACATTTTTAAAGGACAGAATTACATATGGTTTGTCTTAAATTTTATGTATTTTGACTTTTTTCCTAGGCATGCTCATGTTTAGTGTAGTGATCACTATGGCTTAAGCATTTGGCACTAGGAAACTGTGAAGTGGTGGCTAATGCAAATATCAGCTGAATGTCCTGTATATCAATTTACGTTTTATTCATGCAGCGGGATTGGGTAATATCCATCTTTTGCAGTGTTCTTTAATTATATTACAGGTCAAAATTTCAGCTGATGGTTCACCCAGCTAAGCATCTAATCAATTGAGCTTTCTTCTGAGAGGAAGAAAAATGCTCCAATCTGTCAGTTTTTCGAAATATGAATGATAAATTCCAACATCCTAGATTCTGATTGTTCAGTTTCTAAAGAGTTAAGCTAGATGGCTATGCAGAATAAACATTTAAAGAAGATATTTCGACAGTCATTTTGTTCTTATGTTTAGTACAATTTTATGTTGCTCTACTGGTATTTTATTTCTTCATAAAGACAAGATACATTTCAGGAACATTACATTTAAATGTTAAGCAGCCAAGCTAGCAAAAATGATCCTTCCTTCCTGGAGTAAAACATCTGCTGAAACTACTGAAGAGTCTATTTTCTCTTAATAATATGATGCATATATTACTTCTATTGATTGAGTTACATGTGCATTTGAAAAAGAGAATAAAATTCTAAGGAAGCCTGAAGATACTTTTTCTGAACTAGCTTTCTGATGTGATTACAGATTTGGATAAGAATTACTAAGCAGTTTGTCCATAGATTTCAATTATTACTTGTAAGTGTGACAATATATGGACCTTTGGTTTGAAAGAAGATTACTGTTCTAGTGTTATTCACATTTAAGTGCAGCAGTTGTTTTCCATCTCTTCCGAAGACAATGATTGGTTGCAGATCCTCTCATGGATTTGGGTAGTATCATTTCTGTTGCTACTGTTCAATTAAGTATCATGGTACTGTTCATGACACTTTCCCGTGGGGAAAGATAGTGATGAGAAGTGTTGCTTACACTTAGGCCTTTCACACAGAGGTCTACTGCAGAGCAAGAGGACCCCCCCAGTTTTGAAGTTCACTTGAAATCTGTTTCCCCAGTTTTAAATACAACAGCCAGGCTTGGGGCTAGACACAATCTCTTCCTCATATGAAAATCAGTTATCATAAAATAAAATATTCTTATGTGCACAAATTTGGTATTGCAAAAAAAAAAAAAAATCACTGACTCTGAAGGCATAAGGCATTTTAAGAATCACTGTTCAGCAGACTTGAGGCATTTTTTAGTATATTTGCACTTCAGCAGACTGTTCTTCTATTGTTGTGAATTATGATAAAATGTTGAGGTCCTGGAGATATTTCTACCTCTGCAAACTCAGCGGTACCCAACCAGAAATTACCTATGAGTGAAAATTCTGATTCTTTATTCCTTTCTCTAAAAATTAAAATAATGTATAATTCCTTAGTAGTTCCAAATCCATAGTGGCAGAACACTCTCTTCTCCATCTAGACCATTGCTTCTTTCTTACAGGAGGCTGAGGAGACAATGAAATGGTTATTTCCTATTTTAAAGTTAACTGATACCCATTTCAAGCTACTTCATTCTACAGATGATTCTGGAGATGAGTAGAATAATGCTGGAGAAAATATGTATTTATGTTATAGATATGTTCATTACCAGACTTCATCTGAAGTATTTGACTATTCTTAATTTTGCTATGGCAGCCCTTCATAAAAGATTTGATAGTAGAATATTCTGCTTCTTGCAAGCATGCTTCTCTGGCTGATTTCATAGAGAGCTCTCCATTTGTTTGACCCAACCCTAGAGAGCACTGAGAGCAGATGAAATAGCTGAGCTAAGCAGAAGCCAGTTTGTAACAGTGCTTGCAGACTACTTGGAATGTCTTCCTATTTCTTTTTCCTTTTGAAATAAGTTAGTGCTGGTACACCCAGATGTGCAGGTGTTTGAATACTTTGTTTTTCCCCAGTTAGTCAGGGCCACAGTTCATACCATAACTGCCTTTTAGGAAAAAGTGTGACTAGAAGAAATTTGCACTGCTGGGAACATTAGAGAGAAAAGTATTTTAAATAGTCGTTACTCCATATGCAAACAAGGAGCTGAATTTAGCTTATGTCTAAGCACTGTAAAGCTAGATGAGCTTCTGTAAAACCCAAGGGGTACCTTTGTCAAAAATGACAGGATGTCCAAAATCTGAGTTTTGTATGATAATGTTGGTGTTTTTCCCCCACTGTGCTGTCCAAGGAATTTGAGAAACTTCTGCTCTTGTACTACAGTGCAGTGTAGACATATGGCTTTGCTCAGCCACTGAAGATGATGTGTTGTCAAAAGATTCATGCCAGCACTTGTTTCACCAAGTAGTTTACTATGAGTAGCAGGGAATCCAACCTGGTTATCAAAATCTGATGTTTTGAGAGAGCAGGAGAAGTTTTTAACTGTTATCTTTCCATGCCAACAGCTTTTCTGATTTCTAGTTGTCTTCTTGATTCATCTTTGCGATTCGTGAAACTTTGAAGTAGATTATTTTATGTTTAACCATTACGAGGCTTACTTGCCACATCTTCACTGCAGAAAATTCACACAACTGCAAGTACTGCTGTGTAAATTGTATAGTACTTAAACTATCATTTATTGCAGAGGCCAGCATATTCTATATGTAATCAGCATGATTAAATGATGATCAGGCTTCAGTGATACTTTATGTCAATAATTAGATAGGTAAAGTTTTAAAGTAGGTGATATAAGAATGAGGTTAGGAGCACAGAGGTTGATTTTGTGCTCTTCACTGTGCAGATATGAGTAACCATAAGCAAAAGGTTCTTTTGAGTGCCTCTGATTTTGGATGTTTAGTTTCAGGTACTGAATAATTTTCATGGTGCTGAGCAGCTTCAGATCCCATTTAAAAGAATTTGAAAGTACAAACATACAGTGTGTTTCCTAATAAATAAATAAACCAACTTCTTACTGTTGTCATGACCAGAGAAAATCACAGTGAAGTAATCAATTGCCTTCCATCTCACCAAAAAAAAAAAGAAAATGATGGGGGAGAAAGGGTCATTTGTTCTCAGTCTCAAGTCCCTGTTGTTGCCTTAGGGCTGCACCAGGCTTGCTACGCTCGACCTTCTGCAAGACGAGAAGAAATCAGATGCGTCTGTAGAACTGAATACATTACCAGCAGACTCTGAATGCCTTAAGCAGGTGATGCAGACACATGCACAGGCACTCCATATTGCACCCGCTTGAAGACAAAGCACCATTTCCCATGCGTTCAGAACCTACTTTGGTGGTATTAGAATGAGAAATATTTTTCCTCTGTGGATTGTGTGTGCTTTGCATGTAAATATATAAGATTGAAAATACCTATTTACTCTTTCACCAGTGCTTTAGGATTTGGTTTCTCAGGCAACAGTTAATAAAAGTACATGGACAACTGTTCATTCCATGAGTAGCAGAACCAAGGACACTTGGTTTCTTAGGAATTTGTATTCTCTCTCCTCAATCTTTCCTTCCTTCCTGCTGCAATAAGCATAGTTCTCTCCTTATGGAAAAACCTCTAGGCAAGAGACAGCACATACTGTGGCTCATTTAGAGCTGTTTATATTGATCAATATTGGCCAATACATGTATCTGACTGGCCAGCTGGTTGCTGTCGAACAGTGTGTTACAGGCTCTGTTATCCCTGCATTTCACTTTTAGTAAGACTACGTAACGACCCATTTTTATGAAACTTCTAGGAAAGCAATGCACTATGTTTTTCAGATAGACAGAAATTGTCCAAAAGATTAAAAAGTTAAGGAATGCCAGATGGAAAGACAGACATTCAAAGCAGTGATCTACGTTTTGTTCCTGTAAGAAATAAGCTAAAAATACACTACATCAATGTTATTCATGTCTCAGTGTCAAGTACGCAGAAATTAAAAGACGTCAGAATTAAAATTAGTCTCTGTAACATGATTTTAACCACTTGGTGAATATGCTGTATTTTTTAAAGCATTAACCATTTGATAACATACTGTATTTTCCATCTTCATCTGGAATTTATGTAATCATGGGGACTGCAAGTTGCTGAAATATGTTTTAGGTATTTCTCTTGAGATTTCACACACAAATGTCAAAGTCCCAAATTCAGTTTCTTACAGTTAAATGCATGTGTGCATACACACACACACGCACGCACAAACAAAATCTTGGCAGTGTTTTGTTTTGAAGTACCATCACTTCTTACAGAGATATTTAAGATTAGTAGTTATTGATTGGGCTTGGTTCTGCTTTCATTTAATTGACATAAACAGGGGTTACTCTAACTGAAATCAATAGGGAGCACTGACCTATGTTAGGTTTGATTTACACAGAGGTTAAACACAGAATGCTGATTTTTTTTTAATAATTTTAATGTGAATGGCAATGTGTTTCACAGTAATAAGTAGATATAGGCAGTTGGAAGAAAAGGTTTGCAAATCCCAAGGTTAGTTTTGATGTGGCAAAGGTCATAGTGAGACAAAAATAGTAAGTGACAGCTCTCTTTGCGTATAGGCCATTTGCACATGCTACTTCAGTTATTCTTCTCAAAAAACCCCACCTTTTTTATTGGGGATAAAAGTTTATCATTTAGTTTTAAATAAATAACTATTAATTATGAATATTTATGATGCCTTCTGTATATTAAATGGAGTTTTGGAGTAAAGATTTTCATGGACACACATTAGACTGTTTAAATCAACTGTAGCATTCCGAATTTGATGCAATTTGTACCCTGACATCTAAGCCATTGCTTCCACTTTAGCTGATCTACTTGTCTGAGAGGGAAACACATTCCTTACATGCCTCATGTTCTGAGCCCTCTATCATGTAATCTGGTTGATTTTGGCACCTGATAGGTGTAATGTGAGGTATTTCCAGGAAGTCTTCAAGATGGACACAATGATTTACAATCTTTGTCCTACTAATGTGTGTTAAAAAAAAAATCTTCTTGAAGCAAATATAGTTTCTTTTGCTTCCTTAAATATGTGCATCTTTCTGAAATGACATTCCATTCCTTGTCCTATTTTTCCCTTAGATAGGAGGGATGTTCCCATTTGTGTTCCAAATTGACACTGGAGAATGGACTGCATATATACTCTGTGCAGAGATGATTTCATATTTAGAAAAAAGATAAAGGAATACTTATAAAGGATAAGGTATAAAGTATAAAGGAATAAAGTCATGTCTTGTCCTTAAACCCAGAGATGTTTTGAAAATCTCTGTACTGGATGACAATAATTTGATGAGTGGAACCTCTAAGTCTAGAGACAACAAAGATTAGTAACTGAAGACCATTTTGTAGGTGTAATGTATGAAGGAACACAATGAGCTTGAGTCTCATCTTTCACTTGGGGAATATTGAGAATAATTCTTCTGAAATCAGTAGAATTACATTAGAGCAAAATTTTGAGTATAGAAGGGAAATGGCCCAGAAGAAGTTATTCTGCTGTAGTTATTCAAAATAATTCCCATATGGACCTTCTGTTCTGGAATAAACATTATTGTGTTAAGAATAATTCTAATAATTTTTTTCAGGGAAACCAGGCCTAATGCCCTAATATCAGAATTTTTTAATCTGAGGAGATCAGATGGTTTAAATGTTAGCAATATGTCACAGAGGTTCGGATATTGAGTTACTGGTTTAATTCTAAAATTCTATTCTGGTAGTTAGGAGCTTAATGTTGACTCAGTTGGTAGTCTCAATCCAGCACAGTATCCTTTATCTCAGACACTCTTCATATTTAGTATCCTGCTTGACTGTTGTGGTTGCATAATAAAAGACTGTCTTGTTCTTCATCATGGAAAAAGATATATGTATATATTTGCTGGAGTATAATTAATCACATATAATATATAACTGTAAAACCTTGATAGATGCAAAGTCATGTCTTTTTTTTTTTCCCACGCTTTTTTGTAAACATAGGCTCAAAAACATTGTTTAAAAAAAAAAATAGAGAGAGACATGTCATATGAGAACCAAAATTTACTGCCCCGAGAGAAAAAAAGAAGCCAGCAGGTCATATGTAGGCAGGAATGATGCCTCTATCCTGTCAGGTACTGTCCTTATGCATTGAATACCAAGTACTGCTGCTGTGCTAGTCTTTCCCAATGATTAGCCTGCTTCTGGGCATGCATCAGTTTATTTTGTAACTAATCAGGGAGTAAGGAGTCTTTATAGTTGTTTCATGTGCTTTGCATATACCTGGCTACAAAGGATGAAATTGCCCCTAATTACTAGCTAACTGCCAGTGTTTGCCTTCTGCCTTCCTTTATCTAATTTAAGACCTGGACCTCTCCGGGCTTTACATCTGGTCAGTTTGCTGCTGACTTAGTATCACTAAAGTAATGACACTTGCAAAATTAGCCCTACAACCTGCATGCAAGAGTATTTCAGTATTGGGTCATGTTTACTGCGTTTTAGGTGTTTGATAGGATAAGGATACGCTGTGTTCTGTCTAACACCCTGATCTTAAAATATATTTTGTAGTTCATGGAAAAAGATCAATCTTATTTGAGTTGAAACACTACCTTTCATGAAGACATTCAGACAACTTTTCTTGGTAGAAGTGATACTGAATGGTCCAATGGGATCATACACAGACAATAAAAAGCAGTACTATAGTTGCTGAGAAATAATTTCTTTGATGAGTTTGAAGATTTCTTTGGATGTTCGCAAATTAGCTAAACAGGGTAAAACAGCTTTTAAGAGAAACTAGTGAATCTAAAGCTGTGGGTGCTGAGATCTGTCAGTGAGAACCGTTTGCTGTAGGAAGTGAATGTGACTTGCTAAGGATGTTTTATGTCTTGTCAAAGTTAGCTTTAAATTTATTGGTAAGAGTATTTCTCTGTAAGATGGAAATGTATTTCACTTTAAAACCTTTGCTGTAAATAATACATAATGAATGATCTCATATGAAAAACTGGTGGAAGTAGACCAATGGGTAATGAAGTCGTTCAGAGCTCGGCTATATTGATGTTTAGGAAATGTACTTTTATACATACATGCCAATTGGACCTGACATGGAAGGAAAACAGATTTATAAAGCATAGATTAAGTACTAAATATGATCACATGATATTTTAGTTGCTTTTTTTCAGTATTTTCAACTTTTTAATTGCAAACATTCCAGACCTATTCATGTTACAGATACAATTTGAACATTACTATAGCAGAATACAATCTGCTAAAAAACAGATTTAAAACTGCTTGAATTATCTATCTCAATCCAAATCTGTGTTAGTCTGGGTCATACTTCTTGGGTGTTAAGGCTGTCTGTGGAAAACGGCTACCTCTTGAGGCTAGAATGAAGCTTTAGATGTAAGAGCATAAAATTATTTTAAAAATATATACATTTAGCCATTAATTTATGTAATTCAGAAATGCATTTGATTGATACCAGATAATTGGCAAGTGATTCTCACCAAGAGGGTGGAATGAGTGCTTGCTTGTCAAGCTCTGTTCTCCACTGATGTCTGCCCTGACAACACATGTTCATCTTGGCAGGGCTTCCGAGGTAATGGGATAGTAAAGCTTTCTGTTCAGAGGTTCAGAGTTGCAAATGGTGCTGCAATTGATGCATTGTTAGATAACATGGACTACTACCATGGCTTTACTCTTCAAACTGTATTTTCCAGGACAAAGAAGCTTTGTGTTACATACATCTGTATATGTATATCTGTATGTATACTTCTTAGCTGTTGGCACACAACTGTGTTTAAAGCACACAGATGGGCAGCTCAGTTCCGTTTACCTCTGCTGTGCATTCTGTCATTGGCAGCTGATATGAGGAAGCCACAGGGACGCATCTCCATACAAATGTGATTTTTAAAAGGCAATTTTCATTTTTTGTGTTGACTTTACAGAATTTTCACAAAATTTAATGTGCAGATGACTTGCTGCAGCATATTGAAAGTCAAAAGGCCTTATTCAACTTTTGTGTTTAACAGATCACATGATATCTCAAAATTAAAATAGCTGCAATTATAAAATGTTATTTGTGGTTAGAGATGGTGGACTTCTTTGCAGAGTTTGGTATTTAATCATGCAAGATACTCAGCTGCTCTGAAGAAGAAAATGGCAGATATTAAAAACAACGTGGAATAGTTTAATCATTATAATTACTATTTAAATGCAGGTTTAAAGTTTTAATGCTTTTGAATTATACTCCATTATCCTTGCAGTGAGTGAAGCCTGTACATTTGAAGAAGGATTGGGAATAATTTTTAATATAGTTATTTCTGTTCTTTAGTACTGTTGCTCTGCTATGCACTGCTTGAGCATAATATTCAGATAACACAAGCCCTGGAGAGAAGAGACTCCTCTGGGCACCAAGGTAATGTGCTGGGCTGCAAATAAGTTGAGATAGTCTTCTAGTCTTTAATGCCATTAATGACAGGAGTAGCAAAACTCCTGTTTACTGCCAACAGGGGTCTGGGCCAGTGGAAAATACATTCTCTTGTTTAGCTTTGTCCACTTCTTTAACAACCATTCACTGTATCCTTCAGAAAAGCAGGTGAAACAAAAGTATCTATTTCTCCCATAGATCATCATATAGATGATTTATTATTATTATTAAAAACTGAGTGAAAAAGTAAAAAAAAAATTAAAAATCAAGGATATGAAAGATTTTATCAGTGTTAAAATATTCATGAATTAATTTCAAACTCTTCCTGTAGCTAAACAAGCTATATGTAGCTACAAAGTCTAAATAGTTTGTGAATTGATATAATTAGTTGACAGAAGAGATAATGTATTTACTCTTTAAATATTTCATGTGCTATCACTATTTTTAACCCTGCAACATATCCAAAACAGTAAATCCCTGGTATTCCTCAGACTAGAGAATTCTTGCTTTTGTAAACACTTTCCACTTGACCTAGTGCTTGGTAATTACTCTATTTGCTTAAATTATAATAGTAGTAGAAGAAAGAATACATTCAATAATAAATATTTGTAGAATTGCTCCTTAAAAGAAAGATGCTAAGAGGATGGGAAACGTCATCACAAATAATAATTGAAATAATATAATAAAATAATATTCCGTTCTTCTGCACATAATGCAAAGCATCTATCTTTGGGATTTTTGAATGATGAGTGAGTAAGCTTTTCTAAGTGAATAAAATTGTAAATAGTTTTCCAATAAAAACGTCCTGAAGTGTCCACTTCCCTATTCACTTTGGTATCATTGGCAAACTTCATCAGGGTACACCTGATGCCATCATCCAGATAGCTTTTGAAAATATTAGTGATGGACTCAATATCGGTCACTTGTGACAGGCTGCCGGTTTGAAAAGAGTTATTTACCACCACCCTCCAGGTGTGACCTGTCAGCAGCATCCCCACCCACCGCGTGGACTCCCTGTCTAGACAGTAACCCATCAGTTTCTCTAGGAGGAGGCTGTGGGAAACTGTACTGAAAGCTGTGGAGAAATCCAGGCAGACAATGTCCACCGCTTGCCCCACATCAGCCGAGCAAGTTACTGTGTTGGAGAAGGTGATGAGGTTTGTCAAGTGTGATTTGCCTTTGGTGAATCCCTGCTGGCTTTTCCCAATCATATGCTTAATTTGTCTTGGAATAGCCCCCAGCAGGATTCACTCCATAACTTTCCGAGGGACTGAAGTAAGACTGATGGGCCTATAATTTCCTGGATCCTCCTTTAGGCCCTTCTTGTAGATGGCAGTGACATCAGCCTTCTTCCCGTCTTCTGGGACTGTAGAGAAAATTTCTGACACGGGTGCCTTAACCAGCACAGATCAAATGGAAATGTGACTAGTCTTTCAAATTCCAGGAAAGTAAAATTCCATCATCTCCAAGTTATTTGCTGTCAAAGCAAAAAATTGTTTCTCTAGGAGGAGGCTGTGGGAAACTGTACTGAAAGCTGTGGAGAAATCCAGGCAGACAATGTCCACCGCTTGCCCCACATCAGCCGAGCAAGTTACTGTGTTGGAGAAGGTGATGAGGTTTGTCAAGTGTGATTTGCCTTTGGTGAATCCCTGCTGGCTTTTCCCAATCATATGCTTAATTTGTCTTGGAATAGCCCCCAGCAGGATTCACTCCATAACTTTCCAAGGGACTGAAGTAAGACTGATGGGCCTATAATTTCCTGGATCCTCCTTTAGGCCCTTCTTGTAGATGGCAGTGACATCAGCCTTCTTCCCGTCTTCTGGGACTGTAGAGAAAATTTCTGACACGGGTGCCTTAACCAGCACAGATCAAATGGAAATGTGACTAGTCTTTCAAATTCCAGGAAAGTAAAATTCCATCATCTCCAAGTTATTTGCTGTCAAAGCAAAAAATTGATGGAATATGGAATAATTTTTGAGCCTGGCCTCTTAGATTTTACAGTGTCAGTGGACCAGAACTGTGGAGAGAGAGTATAGTTGTAGCACACATCACACTTAAATTTAGCATTAGTTTCAACAAGCTGTTTGGATCTTTGTTTTACTAACCTCTCCATGGATTATCATTACCAAAATGTAGCCTAATTTCTCCATACTGGGAAAAAGCATTGGGAAAAAGCTGAGCATATCCCATCACAGCCCTTTTTATCTTTAATGTCTCCTTTTTTCTTCTAGGATTTCCACAATTCAATTTCAATTTCTGATATAAAAATTCATATGACAATCTGCAATTCATGTTTTTCAGAAACAAAATACCTGGAGCTACACTAGGATGATGTTGTCTCATTCACTCGTAAATTATATGGTCTTTAAAGTAACCTCCAACATTACCATAAAACTGCATTTTAAAAAGATATTATTAAAATAATAAAATCCTGTCATGGACCATGCCTTATTCATTTTAGTCATTAGTTTTAAGTTGTTTCCAGGAAAATAATTCAGTTTCTTGGCATGGCTCTACTTTTTACTTTTAGCTTTTTTTTTTTTTCTTTTTTTTCCTCTTTGGCTAGTATTGAATTGTAATATTTTTAGTTTCACTCCTGATCAATAATAGCAATGCAATTTGTTCCAAGTGGCCAACATTAAAGATTCTTTTTTAGTCTTTTTGTAAGTATTCTGTAGGTTTGACAGCTTTTCTTCTCAATCTTCAGTGCATGTAGGTTCATTCACATCTATTTTAGTACAGACTGGTGTTGAGCCAAATGAATGTTATATAATATTTTGGAAACAAGAATGAAATGAAACCCTGAATTTACTATAATAATTTAGTTTGGTTTTTTTGTAAGAATAGAGAAATTAAAGTCACAGAACCAAGCCAGTTTTCAGGTTAACTCCCATGTAATTTTAGTTAGTAGTGCCATAAAAATTTAGCTCAGGAGTGGTAAATGATGAAGCAGCACAACAATGATGTGCTTTAAGACAGCAGTAGGAATTTGGGTATTGCAGGGGCTGTCAGTCTCAAAAGGTAAAGTTTTATCCTGGCGTGTAAAACAGAGCTTTATTAAGTGAACTACCCAAATAAGAAGCCAAAGAGGGCTGTGTCCTGCACAGCAGAAGAGCCAGTGTTTTCTGCCCATCCAGCAAGAGGAAAACCTTATCTTGATTGATAAACCCATGTCTGATTAAGCTCTGAACATGTAAGACACACACCCCAAGTTCGTCAGAGAGTATGATACCTGCAAAAGTACCAGCATAACCTACTTTACCTTTTCTTTCATGGTAGTCAACACCCACTGGTTCAAGGGAAAGCAGTCTCTAGCAGCTGTGTAACGTACCAAGAAAAATTGTCGTTTTCAAACCCTCGAAGTAGCAGGAACACTGAAACATGTGTTTCACACAATATAAAACAGTGTAAACAAGCACAAGAAAATAGCAATCCATATTACTTCCTTTACATGCCTGATTTTTTTTTTTGTTGTTTCTACCATACAGTCTACTAGGAGCAAGTTCAGTTTTTACTGTGGTGTTCAGGTATCTTAAGGGGTGAGATCTCAAAGGTGAAAAACCTGTAATGCATCTGTGAGCAGAAAATGTTATATTAAGCTATACCATATGCATGTTACCTATTCTGAAGTGATAGGAAGTCCAAAGGGACCAGAGATTAAACTGTGGTTTCAAAAGCACTTACGATATTGTCCCAGTAGATTCTAATGGTAGCACAATTATATTAGTATTAGTGGTGTTGAGAATACTGTGACAGATGTGCTGTGTGACTGCTATTATCTTTTGTTATGGGCTATCCCACCCTGAATTGATGAACCAAATCAAACCCACATTTTGTTAATTTAACGACAAGCAGTATTTAGAAGTGCCCTGTTTCTATTTTGAATTGCCTTTTAATACAGACTTGCACTGTATGGTCCTTTAGAAGACTTCTGTTCTTCAGTTCTTTGAAGTGTACTTCTCTGAGTGTAAATGTTGTATTACTTACAAAGAGAAACTATTTGAACCTGAACTCATGTTTGAGTGTGAGGTAAAGAGACGGAGTTACTTTCTTTTGAAGTTCAACTTACATTGAAATACAGAAAAAACAAATGTCACTAATTTTCATGAACAGCAATAGGGGTCAAGTTATGTTCTGTTTTGCTGCCTGAATAACCCAATCCTGTTTTTACTTATCAGCCCCCAGCAGTACTGTGACGTATCTATCTATCTATCTTGCCACGTAATGAATTTATTTCTTGGCAGTGATCCTTTGTTGCTTTATACTTTGTCATTATTTTGAATTTACTGTGCAAATGGAAGAAGTGTTATCTAATTGTGATGATTGGGACAGTACCATTTTTTCAAAGGTAAAAAATTGAAAAGGGATAGAAAATAGGTTTAATGTTATTGGTTGTTTGGGATATGACTTTAGACACTATGGTCCTGCTCTTCTTCATTTTACCTCTATTCCTGATGAGAAGAGCAGAGACACAACAGCTCAGTTGATCTTACTCTTGGTTTAGTATCAAACATTTCGGTTGTACTTCTGCTAAAAACACAGTCTCTGAGATTATCCCAGACAAAATGATCCCATTCCATCCACCCCCACACCCTGCTCCTCAAAGGGAACAGTGTCAGCTGTGGACATGATTACAACTATCCCATCTTTATTCCCCAGTCATGCTGTAAACACTACTCAGAAGTTTCCAACTGTTCTAGCATCCATATTCAACAGTTCTCAACATTACGTGAGTCAAGTTTGTGGAAGCTTTCTTCAGTTGCTTAAAGAAGGATGTGAAGAACACAGGCTAAAACATATATTTAATATGTGAATTCTAAACAATATGAGTACCTATTAGAATCATTCCACAAAGAAGTGTGAAAAAGTCACAGTCATGACTGCTTTTGTGCCATTGCAACTGAAAGTGGAATGTGAATTTCCAGTCAGTGTGCAATCAAAACCTTTCAGCAATCAAAAATCAGTTATGCTAGACTTCAAACAGAGGGAGAATAAGCCTAAAAGAGGTCAATTTTCCGCCGAAGATTGCTTAGTAAGGACAAAAGTTGTCTTAGTAGGATATGAAATTCGTAAGGGTGACTTAATTCAGGCTACTGAATTTTTTTCTTTTTTAAATATCTTTCCTAATACGGTACTTCTAGAAACATGAAAATCTGTTAATTGTTTATTTTTAAAGTGTTTTGAGTTGGAATTTTATTACTAATGGTTTTTGCAAACTTGACCTCAGTTTTTCATTAAGGTTTTAGCAAAGTGCTGTGGTGCTGGAATAACTTAAAATTAATTATGCTTTTTTAGCAAGAACTAGGAGACTGGAATGTGAAAGTCTTACACTTAGACTATCTTTTAAAAAAGATCTACTGTATGTGCATTGTCCTTAATGAATAGGAAGAACAGCCAATGCAGTACACATTTCTCAGGAGACTCATGTTTTTCTATACCAAAACATTCTGTATGTTTGGAATATACTATTCATGAATTTCAACACACAGACCGTCAAGTAATGCCTCTGAGAGTGAGGGTAAGGTAGTATTTAGCTAACGGAATATTCATACTGGTTTTCACCTGAAATTGATATTAAGACACCATTTGGAGGGGCTTTTTGCCATTTTTAAAAATCTGTCATGAAAACTGGAATTAGCGTTAAGCTTTTTTAGTTTTTTAAGTATATATATCTATGCATACACATACATTATTTGAACATAGTACACGTATTTTTTTTAACTTCTAATTATTTTGCTTAGTTATTTAAAATTGGAACTAGTTTTAAGTCTCACATTTCATGTTTCCTGTACCAGTGACTGCAGGTTGTTCATCCACAAACAAATGTTCTCTGTAATACTGTTGAAAACATGACCTTTTTAATTCCCCTGAAGTGACTTGTTTTGTTTACCGTGTTATTGGACAGCACTAAGTACTGCATGTAGGTAAATCTATTTCCTAAGAGGCAAAGGCTCCTCTTTCGGTTTTGTATTTAGGTAGTTGTGCCTTTAGAGGCATTTGCAATACTGCAAAACCTTTCTGTGTCCCTATTGAAGAATGATTGTTTTCAGATTGTTGTGCAGATTCAGTGATGCAGTCAACCTAATTCCATTTTTAGTTTTGTTGGGAACATTCAATGGGATTACAGGGAGAAAGTCTACTAATTGCAATCTCCAACTCCCTTTCAGGGCCAGTGGTGTGAGAAAACATATAATTAACATCTGCATTAGTTTACTTGCTAGCTGTGCTAGTAAGCAAATGGAATTTTGAATTCAGTAGGTAAGTCAACTATGACACTTATCTTTTCTATTAATTTTACCTTCTGTTGTAGAGTATACATATTTCTAAATCACTCCTTGGCTTAGTTGGTATTTTTCACACACTCTCAAGTATTGTGCCTACTAGTTTTGGCAGAACATTAGGTTTAAAATCTATTTCAAAAGCAGCTGTGGTTGCAGATCGTAATAGAGAGCTTCTTTGGTGTTCAGACCAATAAAGAAGTTACAAAAAGAGCTTTAAGCTCTGCATGATAAAATGAACTGAAAGTAGGGCAGAGAAAGAACAACCCATGTAACGAGCTTAGCCTGGGGCTAAGGAGAATCACAAGTTCATTGTGTATATCAGAACATGGAGCAACAACAGTATGAAGAGTTAGTGACTGAGGTTTTTCACTGCCTCAGGATACCAGTGATTCAGCTGTATATAATGATAGGAAATGCTAAAAATGCACTAAATAAATCCTGTGTCGGTAACTCATAATTTCATACTGGAGCTATGGGCAGGATGGAAGGCCTGACAAGGGTTCATAGCCCACAGGATGCAGTATGGAGCTGTTTGTTTTATTTACTTGATTGCTGGGAAACACAGAGTGTATTTTATTATTGTGATTATATAAAAAAAGAAATAAAACCACAGTAGAAATAAGGCATGAATTGGTGGCATATGAAGTATTTACTTGAGGGCTAAGAAAAGCATCAGATTTGCAAATGCTTGCGCATGTTCTGTAAAATCAGAGATGTGTAAAGAGCCTGACAGTTGAGAACCCTCAGACTTCAGGGTTCTGCGTATTTCTGAAGTATATTCACAAGATTTCCCATCTGATCCTCCTTTGTGCTCTGTATGTTTTGCTTGTGAAAGCATGGTAAACAGCAGAGATGTTCATGTTTGCATAAAACAATTTGAAAAAAATTGAACCTGTTGGGCTGATTTTTATTTATGTGTGTGCTGGTTTTAGCTGGGACAGAGTTAATTTCCTGCACAGTAGCTAGTATGAGGCTATGTTTTGGATTTGTGCTGAGATAACACTGATAACACCAATGTTTCTAGTTGTTGCAGAAGAATGTTTATACCAAGTCAAGGACATTTTCAGTTTCTGATACTGCACCTGTGGTCCCAGATGCTTCTCTACAAGAATCTGGGAGGGGACACAGCCAGGACAGCTGACCCAAAACTGACCTAAGGGATATTTTGTGCCATAAAACATTATGCTCAGTATATAAGTAAGGGAGTGGGCAGAGGGTCACTCTCTCTCTTGGCCATTCTCTCTGTCTTGTTGGGGCTTGCTCTGTCACACTCTCTCTCGGGCTTGGTCTGGCTCTCACTGCTCAGGACCTGGCTGGGCATTGGTCAGTGCGTGGTGAGCAATTGTATAATTTGGGGTTTTTTTCCATTAGTTTTGTTACATATTAGTAGTGGTAGCATTATTTTAATTGTATATTATGAGTAATAATACTAGTATTGTTGGTATTGTTAGTATTATTTGTATTGTTAGTATTTTTTAGAATCAGTATTTAATTTCATTTATTTTCAATTATTAGATTGTTCTCATCTCAACCCATGAGTTTCCTTGTCTTTTCCTCTGATTCTCCTCCTCCACTGGGGAGGGGCAGAGGTGAGCAAGTGGCTGTGTGGTGCTTAGTTGCTAGCTGGGATTAAACCATGAAAATATGCTTGTAATTTGCCACAGAATTAATATGTTTGCAATACTGGAATAAGACTAGATTTTTAGTTTGAACTATTGGATTAGGACTTTACTAGGATGTGATATTTTAATCCTTTTCTGTATTTTAAATTTCTTGGGTCTTGGTTTTCTACTTCTTTGTTAAACCTCTCCAAATGTTAAATATTGTAATAAAAATGTTTTTAGTAGGTGAAAATACAGGAATATTTGACATGTAAATATTGCTTTGAACAGTTGATATCTGAACTACAGTATTTTGAATTGTAAGTGAATGGAACTTCCTTTTTCATTAATGTGGTCCCTGTATAAAAATCCCAGGCACATGAAAACAGAGGAGTTCCAAGTGTGTAATTTACACTATTGACTGTGCTAATGTTCATGATGATTTTTGCTTAGAGGCTGAGTGAAAGCAGCCTTCAAGAGTGTATGGGTATAACTTAGTGACAGATCTGGAAAACATAAACTGTTCTCCCTGCCCACTGTGCTAGAAGCAAAATTTCCCAATGATTAAGATGTTCATTTAAAACAAAAAAGATCCTTCTGGTTCCATTATCGTAAAGAACCAATTTATTTAAATTGAGTTGTTTATTTCTCTTCCTTTTCCAGTAATTCCCACATCAGCTTCCTTTACATTAAATCCATAGAATCACCTAGAAATGTAAAAAATCAGTCATGTGAAGTACTCTTTCTAACCTGCTGCTACACCTTTGCATGAAAGTCAGTCAACTGTTTAAAAGAGAAATAGCCAGATTCCTTGGGCAAGTCACCATTGGGCGGGCAGGCTACTCAGGCTAGCCAGGAAAACAGAAGAATTTAGCTGTCATGAAGTAGAGGTTTTAATCTGGGAGAAAATCTTTGTTAGATCTTTGAACTTCAAAATGTAGTGGCTCATGGTAAGAAATGCTACCGTCTGAACATCAAGTTCTCCATGAGAGAGAACTCTGTGAGGAGGTGGGGGAAAAGTTCTTCTGTCCTATGGTGTAAGTATACTGGCACAGCTACCGGCATCGGAACTACAATGAGGCTTTTAGCAGCCAACAGGCAGTGCACAGAGATGAGAAATGCTGGGGCAGAGGTGAGTATTGCACAGTGGTGCCACTGCATTCGTATGCCCTGCTATAAGGCTTCACCCATGACTGTATCCTGTCTTTTCAACTGTGCAGGGCTCACAGTTGTATTCTTTTTTTACTGGATAGTAATAGTTTCTTTAAACATACATTTGGTAATTAATATATGAATTTGTATGCTTCCATGATTCAAATAATATATACCTAATTTCTTAAATGTTTCATATGAAATACATATTCGCCAGTTGCATTCATTGTTCGCCTCTGCCTTGAAGAGAGCTTTTAAGCCCATCTAAAACTCCTCCAAATAGCAGCCCTGTAAGGTAGGCTTCATGGAAGAGAAGAGGGATGAACTATTCCACCCCTTTTGGGGTACCAGTGTCCCTGTGCCAAACAGAGTTGAAGAGTCTTTGGGGCAGAGAAGCAGCAGGTAGAAGCCAGATTGCGTCCTTGCTCCAAGTAATGTCTGCCCAGGCAATGTGTCGTGGGCTGTATAACTCTATCACTGAATCTCCTAACAGAGATCCGGCGTATTCTCCTATGGTTGCATCTAGGTACAAACCAGCTCTAACCTGGCTAAGAGAAGAGGTTTTACTGGTTCTGCTGTGGCTGTATGTGGCTTGGAGCAAAAACAGACAGAGTCTGAAAAGCTGGATAAATACTTATCTGCTGTGCAGTCTATGCTGAGGTCTGGCTTCTGAGACTGTTGGGTTAATTGTACTGTGTTTGAAGTTAACTAGGTTATGTCTGTGTGACTTGTGTGAGTTCAGTAATTAAAATGCAGGAAGATTCCTAGATCAGTTCCGAAAATTATGTTTATCCTGTGTCACTTTGGTACTTCCAAACAGAGTTTCTCTCAAGTTCTTCATCAAACATCTTCCTGTTTCCAGTGAACTTAATCTCAACCTTTCTTCTTCAACTTTGGACTGATCCTGAGTTAATACACATTTAGCTTTGAGTTAAATTACTCACAGATATACAGTATCTTGGATAGCAATTCTTGAATAGCTGATGACATTTCTTTTTATAATGCTGCTTTATGTATAAGATGAAAAGCATCATCAACAGAATTTATGATTGCAAGTGCTAATTTCCTTTATTAATGTCCACAAACAGTAAAAATATTAGTCACAGAAAACAAAATGCAAAAAGCAAAATTTAATGTGTTGAGTTGAGAAGCCCCTTACAGTTGTTTCTAAACTAATGATAAAAAGAGAAGAAATTGGCAAGGGAAATATTTTCATAAAGATCAGGAGACACAGGATTGTGTGTGTTTACATTTACAAGATATAGTATGTATTAAACACTGAGTTTAATGATAAACAGTTTACAAACCTTCATCATTATCTTAATTTCCCAGCAAGATATGAATGTTTTGATTCATGTTTGTGGTTTTTAGAACTTGGTCAACACAGCAGAGAACTCTTTAAAGAGAATGGCTTGCCTGCTCCCAAGTTGCTCTCTCCCTCTGTTAAACAGGAAGGCAGTAGTTGTCCTTCCGCTCATACTGCTTCCAAGATTCCTTCCTCAGTTTTTAGAAGTGGTGAGTCACTGCTGCTTGGACCAACGGTCAAAGAGGATCCATTTTCTATGGTAGGAATTTGTCTTTTTTCAGTGAACTCATTTTAAGAAGCTTTGCAACATTTCTGTGCTAAGGCCAGAAAGGCACAGTAGTTATTTTGTGCCTCATTTACCTCAAATATCCCCTAATTGTTGCTTGAGGGTTCTAAAACAGAAGCATGACAATAAAAGAATGCACATAACCTTTCGGGGTTGTGGTAATAATAATATATTTAGTATTTATTGCATTAATGGCTGGTAATGGATAACTTCATTAGTTCAGACTCCACTTGTTAGGTTGCCGTTCAAATGGGGTACCTCAAACAGCTATTAACAAACGATTAAAAGATGACAACAGATAAGCTAAAAGAGAGTGGATAACAAAGATAATTAGAGGTTTTAGCACAAACAACTGGTATGAAATAAGCTTTTTTATTACTCGTTTTCTGCCAGAGTGTGTGACAGCAGGAGAAACTTAACAGTGGAGATGTTGGCTTCATAGATTCTGACTGGGACTTCTTTACATGTGGAACAGTTGGATTTTTCACTTTAGTGTGACTGGCAGCTAAAACACAGAGGCTGGCCTTGCAGCAGGATAATATCATAGGGAAGGTACAATTAATTTTGTGAGAGCTTTGCAATTTAGGGCAAGAAGTTGTGTGTTTGAAAGGTAGGAGTGAGATCCAGTGAAGGTAAATAAAATTCTAAAAATTATATAGTAGTAAGTGATAATCTAGAAAATTATTTTACTTACCAGCATTTTAAAATTATTAAAAGAGAAGTGATCAGTAAGTATGTTAAGGACTTGAGGCATCAAGGTCAGTAAGAAATTTATGACTACTAGATGATAGTTCTTGCAAAAATAAAAATAAAGAAGTGAGAAGTTACAATATTTGAACAATTAGGATTCTTTTCCTGCAGAAAGCAGTGGTTCACTTACTAGCATTGTATTCCTTAGCTAATTAATTGCCTACATGAAATTATTGTAGTTAATTATGCGATCATTAATATCCCACAAAGAAGGACGCGTGGATTCAGTACACAAACTACTGCAAAGAAAGATTCTAGTTTAATTACAATGAACACTAAAGCAAGAAGGACAAATCATTGTTAATTATATTTAACACCACGTTAATTCCTTCCTATCTTTCTGTAAAAGGACAAGTCATGAGATATATTGGGCTTTATTACCATGGGTTGCAGCAATATTCTTTTTTTACTGCTACAGACACTTTTCCTCTCTGCTTTTGAAACAACTTTCTAAAAATGGTATTTGTTTTTTTCCTAACATGAGAGCTAGTTTATTCATGTACTTGTCACTTTTATTAGTTAAAGGGATTTATCACTCTTTATTACTCAGACATTCCTAGTAATCTTTGGCTCTAAAAATGCTGACATGAGATCAATTTGCCTGGTTTCCTCAGTGCACTACTCCTCCTACTCTTGTTGGCTTTGGCTTTGGCTTCAGCAAAACTCGGTATAAGAGAGATAATTGGGCCCAAGCTTAAAAACTTGGTGTGTCCCAGTCACTGATCTGAAAAGGCCAGATCCTCAGAGAGCAGACTTAACTGAACTCCTGTTAAAATGTTTGAACCATAAGGATATTCAGCCACAACTCTTAGCAATGTAATGTTTCAAACTCATTTGATTCCCCAAGATTGTCTGGATATCAGTAAATGTTCAATCTATCTCATGCTTTTAACTTAAAAGTATGAAGGGAAACGAGTTCTTGAAGATGAGCTGCCTGATTAAAATTTTCTACAATAAATATACCCTATTCGCTTTTCTAATGATGCACAGATACCCTCTGCAAGTATTGTGACCAGACTCCATCTGAATATTTCAGTGAGATTATTTTTTTAAGTTTTACTGAAGAATAATTGCCTGCATGCCTGTGTTTAGGCTATAATCCTTCCTTTAGCCCTCATTCATTACTGTTGTTCAGGAAAGTACATTTCATGTAACGTTTTTGCCATTAGCAGCTTTTAATTATGTAAATATCATCTATAGCTATAAAGCAACACAAATAAAGAATGCAGAGATCTCAACAAAATGCAGCTTAGTGCTGCACAGTTATGCATAACTTTTCTGTGTATGCATACACTTTTCTGTGCTGTTAAAGCATCATATTCATATCTGACAAAGAAGTAACTATTCAGAGTATGGTATGGTATTTCTCCTGTATATCAGTATCTTGTAATTAGCATAATTAATTTATTTGCAAATGAAGACTTTCTATGAAACAAATATTGAGATATACAAAAATTACACATAATATATCCATTATAATGTGCAAACTCGTGTATGTGCATCTCTTAAAGTAATAAATTCATTTGTAGTAGGAAAATAATTCAGAATGGAAGTGACACAAGGTATTTAGGAATACTGCAGCCTAAACTAAATGTCTTCATATCCCATACATCTGTACAACAGTTATAGAACAGTAATATAATATCAGTCTTTAAGTGTTCATTTCTTTATGCTGTTAGTACTAATACTAATTAGTACTATTAACCTCAGGCAAGGTAAATTCTTTATGACCTAAATAAGAAATCAGTTCTGCTCAGTGTGATACCTGGTTAGGGTAGATACATAGACCCAGTTTCCCACCTCTGAAAAAAATGAGGGTGAGGGGATTGAAGTGTTGTTTAACCTTCATGAAAAATATTATGTTCTAAATAGTTGCAAGTTAGAAACACATAATATTTCTTCTTCCTGGTTTTACTGACAGAAGAGTGGTTTATCCTTCTTGTCAACATCCTGTATCCTGATGACTACAGCAAAACATTTTTTTTTTTTTTGACTCATTGTCAAGAATTTCAGTGAAGTTAAAGACAAAATGGTAAAACAGCCAGATCTATTGTGTTCTTTTGTTTGGGATACTGCATGATAAAGGGTTGTTAGCAACTTTTGAATGAAGAAAAAATACTCAGAAATTTTTAACAGAAGCTACATTGTTGACATATGCTATGAGGTAGTTGACATAAATATTCCCCCAGACTGTATAGCAAATCTTGTACACAACCACCAGGTGGTTTACCAAGCCAGAAGAAGGTAATTGAATTTCACCTAGCATGAGTGTATTCAAGCACAGCAAGTTCAGAAGACTTGATATCCAAGGTTAGCTGAATTCAAAGTAGAAAACACGGAAATACAGGAACACAGTCTTTAAACACATATTGCATTTTAAAACCTCAGTCAATTAATCAATATATGGATATATTAGATGCTTTCCCAACATATAGAAAGTTTTACACTGTCAGAAAGACATTTATTCCTATGGATTTTTATCCAATACTCATATTAGGGAGATGAACCTATCCTTTAACCTGAATTTAAGAACTTTGGTAATACTTATAGTAGTCCAAGTCATCAGGCCTGTGGAAGATTGGGGTCTAATCTTCTACAGAGTAATGAGGAAAAGATTTTATCATGGCTTTTTACTGTTAAACAAAAAAAAAATTTCTTGGTTAGTTGCACTAATGAACAAAAAAGATGAAACACAAACCCCAGTGGCTGATACAGCATGGGTCAAATTTATATGAAAACTAGTATCATAGTTCTGTTGAAACCAAGTAAATAACTTTCTCCTATTCTGCTCAGAAACCATTCTCATCTGGCAGGAAACTGGATTATAGCCTGAAAGTGTCACAACATTTTATGAAATCATGTTCAGTAATGTTGACTTCTTTTAAAGGACAGAAGCGCATTTAGGAAATTTTGTTGGTTGGTTGGTTGGGTTTTTTTTGTTATGTTTTGTGTGGATCAGTGTAAAAAAAAACCTATGCATATTTGGTCCAGTATTTGTGGAACAGATTATTGTGTAAATAGTTGATGTTTTATTAGCTAAAGCATTAGTATCCTGTTGTGATGAAGGTGACCAAACATAGGCTAGATTTATAGAAATGTGAATGAAATCAACCAAATTTCCTTACTGGTCTATACATTCAGTACTGTATTCTGTTTGGAATCTGCCTTCAGTTAGATTATTATGTCACCTTTCTGAAATTCTTGAAGATAATCCCTATGTATTTATACTTAGAAATTTATCAGAGTATTTAATGAAGAACTAATTAGACAAGACCATTTCTGAGTGCGCTCTCAGACTAGCTTGTTCTCCTTTTTTAAGTAGATCAAAATGAGGAATTGACCTTCATATCACCTCAAGTGTAAACCTGCACTAGCAAAATAATTGCTCAATAACTTGCTTATAGGCTGTACAAGTATTCTAGAAAGCTCCTGAACAGCCCTGGAGTGAGTCCTATAAGTAAAGAAGTAATATCTCCCATAGTTGATATGTTCTTAAGGCCATGCGTATTGCTTTAATTACTGTAATATTATTTTAAAAATAAAACTACAAAGGTCTTGATGTCAAAATATGATCAGTGTGTTCAAGATGTAAGCATGATATTAACTACTATATTCATTAGGTCATGCTCACCTATCAATAGTAGTATCATGGGAATTCCTCAAGGGACTGTATCAATAAATGTTTGAAATTAAATCTCTGTATTCACGTAGTAAGCTTTGATGAGCTTTTCTCTTATCACTTGCCTAATAATGCTGGTGAAGTGGTTGAGTACCCTAAAAGTATTCACAGAGTCATTGATAGTAATACATAAAATTTCTAATTCACCCTAAGATGTGAGGTAAACATGTTTCCATCCTTTTTGTTCTGGTGGTATTTAGAACTGCTGCAAATTCTTATTAGATAATACCTGCTCAATTTGCCTGCCTGTATGGGTAAAATAAATTGAGTAAAAGAAGATGCAGTGTGATAAAGACAATCTGGTGATACCACAGGTATTTAAATATTTGCCATATATATGCCTGTTTCCCAAAATAATGAAGTGTTAAATTTTTTTTAAGAAAGAAATTTTATTTAATTATTTAATACATACAAGGAGAGTGCATAAAAGACCTCCAAGAAGAGATGTCCATCCAAATCTCTCAGTGCTAAACAGTGGATGGCTGCAGGAGAAATGATATGTAAGTTTTTATGAGACATTTTTGTTTTATTTTTCAAAAATATTTTTTCCAGAAAGGATTTTCAAAATAGGATCTACTCAACTTGACATATCTTCTGAGTTTTTTAAGGATATCAGAGAAATATTTCCTCTACTTAAAGAAAGGGAAGGTTTAGTAAGGTAAAGACAGAAAGGTTATTCCTGAAATGTTTGAAACAGGAAATATATAGATGCATTAGTTGTTCACTGTAAAAGCTTATTCTTGAGTGCCTACTGGGAACAAGTTGAATATCATGAACATTTTTACAATATCTACTAATGATGTTACCATAGCACACTTGTTTCTGCTGCCCAGAGTTAAGAGACAGATGTGAAAGATAAAACTGGTTACTGGAAGGGCTCTGGTAGGGAATCATGACGCACAATATAGATAGCTGTGTTGCAAGCAGAAAAATGAGGTCTAAAGGTATATCTTATAACTCGTATGGCTCCATCCAGATGAGGCCCATGCTCAATATCAACTTGAAGCTGTCAGTATTGGACATACAAGATTTTTAAAATTTAATACATCCTAGGCATAGAAAGCTTCACAATAGTTATCCCTAATTAAATTGTGTTATATTTACACAGACATTGAACATGTATTTCTATTGCTTCATTAATTCTTCTGAAAGTATGTATGAATTACAGTTGCAATGTGAAGTCATAATAGCTAGTAATTTGTGTTTGGGTTTTTGTGTAAGTTTGTGGGGCTGGAATGTAATACTTAGCTGTGTATTCCAGTTTAGGCATCATTGTTATTCACATTTCTGTTGCCTCACTCATCGAGCTCTTTACTTTTCTCTCTGATCAGTCATGGATATTGAATTACTTAGAATTTGTTGAGTACATTTAACGTGCTTAATTAGGTCAATCATTTCAAATACCCTATCAGCATTTTTGCTAAGCACATGATGCTTAAAATAGTTTCAGGATGTTCTAATAAGTATTAACTGAACCTATTTGGGGGTTGTGCTGGGGTTTTTTATTTTATTTTTTTTTTCCAAGGTTCAGTTTGCTTATAGGAACTGACATGAAAGGAAGTCTTAAGAAAATTTTAGTTGCTTGCTTATTCTTGTAATCCTGAAACAGGGAATGGAAAATAAGGTGTTCACATTTGACTTCTGTAGGTCCTTCAAACTAATAGAGATACTAGAAATACTTCTATATTCTTAAAAATGAATTTAAGTCAGTTTTAAAGACGAATGTCAAAGTAGGTCTGGCAACCAGCTATTACATTTTTCTCTGTTTAAATACTGATTGTCAATATAAGGGGATTACTGTGCAGATTTTCTCTCTCTGGAAGTAACATAAAATCAAAATTAAGAACACTGGCATTCTTTACTACACCAGAGACTCTCTGAATGTGTTATTTCATGTAGTTCACTTATCAGCATGTGAGTAGAAATAAGATGTAGATTGTTTTAATATATGGGAAAGGCTAAGGTTCCGAAGCCAGAGTTCTTTGTTACTTTTTGAAAACACTTTTTTTTTTAAGGACGAATTTAGCACACTGCAGATACTTAGAGCCATAATCTGTTTAGATTCCAAAGTTATTCAGATGTATGTATTACATCTAGTTATTCGTAAATAATTATTACATGCTGATATCAAAGACCCTTTTAAAATAATTCTGTTAATCTCAATGGTCAAGAAGGAAATGCACAGTACTTGCACCAG
>NW_010245687.1:30425-48426 GCF_000690775.1 Eurypyga helias
ATTTATTGGTTGCAGGCCTTTGTCACTAAACTTGTGTTGTCTTTGACCTGGTTTTGAGAAGAGATGCATTCCTTTATGAAGAAAGGCTCAGTAAATTGATTCTGGCAAATTGCTCAGCTTAACTGTCCACCACAAAATCATATCAAGTACTTAAACAAATATATTTGAATGTATATATAAAATAGAAGTACTGAATTTACCGAGGAATACCAAACTCCTTTGTCACTAAACTTGTGTTGTCTTTGACCTGGTTTTGAGAAGAGATGCATTCCTTTATGAAGAAAGGCTCAGTAAATTGATTCTGGCAAATTGCTCAGCTTAACTGTCCACCACAAAATCATATCAAGTACTTAAACAAATATATTTGAATGTATATATAAAATAGAAGTACTGAATTTACCGAGGAATACCAAACTAGTTTATATTATCCCAAATAATAATTACCCTATGGCCATTTCCAATACTATTCCAGTGTTTTCCTCTTAATGTCTCTTTATTTAGAAAAAAAGAAAAAAATTATCTGCAAGATTCAATTTAAGGATATGTAATTGTATATATTTTAACTTGGTATATATATCCATTTAGACATTTTCTTCTTATTAAAATATAGAAATGAAACATTTTTTATCAGACCAGTTAATTGCTCTTGAGGAAGACTTTATAAGGACTTGAGTAGGATGGTATTACAGATTTGAAAAAAAAAGAGATTGAATCCCAGCTTTAATGAGAATGCAAATGAGAATTACTAAGGTTCAGTGAAGGTCATAGCAGCTTAATCATCAATTTATGTCAGCAACTTTGCACAAGTAACAAATGAGTATTAATAAAAACTGTTGTCTTAACAGATTAAACCACAAAATTATGATTGCTCTAGAATTTGACCAGCTGTCCTCATACACATGTAGTTCAGTTTCAGATCTCTTTTTTTGTAGTTCTCTTTTATCTACAGATTCAATAATAATCTGTTTACGGACTGTTTATTTATATTTTCTTTTAATGAACATTTTGAATTACTTTGTATGGTCTTCTAAAAGGAGTTTTAAAAACCACGTTTTGGTTGTGCCTAAGGAATAATTTTTTTTCCCTGAAAAAAGCTGCTTTTGATCGTTTTTAACTGAAACTGTAAACTATTTGTTTCAATTAAAAATAGATATGCTGCATGGATATGCTTATACTAAGTTGAATAAAAATCCTGAATTTCCTAGGGCAAAATCACTTCATTGAGATTTAATTTGTATGTCTTTCTACCTTGTAACTTATATCCCTATACTATATAGTTCTCTAGAAGAGAATGTAATGTTGAGAGGGAAAACAGGAAAAATGTTCCCTTGTACAAGAAACATTCATGAAACCCAAACAGAAGAACCCAAAAAAGCGAACTTTGCTTTAGCTCTTTTACTTTAAGTGTCTATTTTGACAGTCTGAATATATTTACTCTTGAACTAATACTGCTCCTTTGATGGAAATAGAATATAAGCTGAAAATAATATAATCCAGAAATATTAATTTTATTCTATACAGTTGTACATAAATGCATAAATATTTAGCCACTACAAATATGGCACGTTATTGCTGTAAGCAGACATTGCAATTTTAAGGAAAGCTTCCTGATCTTTAAGTCAAGATAAAAAGTTCAAGGGCAAATAAGAGAGACTTCGGGGCCTTGGGACAGGTGGTTAAGGAATCAGGAGCACAAGTGTTGTTCTCCTCTATCCTTACAGTTTAGGGAACGATAAAGGGAAAAAAAGGAAGAGCCAACAGATCAATACCTGGCTCCAAGCCTGCTGTCACTGGTAAAATTTTGTGGTTTTTGATCATGGGTAGGTTTGCACACCACCTGGCCTGCTGTCAACAGACAGGGTACACCTGCATCAAAGGAGAAAAAGGTTCTTTACACAAGAGTTATGTTGTGGTTTACACCCAGCTGCAACTCAGCACCATGCGGCTGCTCACTTGCTCCCTCTCCAGTGAGATGGGGAAGAGGAAATACAAAGAAAGGCTCCTGTGTCAAGACAAGGACAGGGATGGAATCACTCACCCAGTATAGTCAAAGGCAAGACAGACTCGACTTGGGGAAAAAAAATCCATTTAATTTGTTACTAATCAAATCAGAGTAGAACAATGAGAGACAAAGCCAGATCTTAACCTTCCCCACACCCCTTCTTCCCAGGCTCAGCTTTGCCCCCAGTTTCTCTCCCCAGCAGTGGAGGGAGACAGGGAATGGGGTTTGCAGTCAGTTCATCACATGTTGTCTCTGCTGCTCCTTCCTCCTCAGGGGGAGAACTCCTTACAGTCTTATCCTGCTCCAGCCTGGATCCCTCCCATGGGAAGCAGTCCTCCATGGACTTCCCTGACTTGAGTCTTCCCACAGGCTGCAGTTTTGTCCTCTAACTGCTCTGGCATGTGTCCCTTCCACAGGCGTGCAGTCCTTCAGGAGCAAACTGCTGCAGTGAGGACTTCCAGAGTGTCATGGGCTCTTTGGGTGCAGCTGCCCGTTCCAACATGGGGCCCTCCCCAGGCTGCCAGGGGGCCTCTGCTCCCCCGTGACCCTCCATGGCTGCAGGGCACAGCCTGCCCTCTCACCATGGGCTGCAGGGGAACCTCTGCTCCAGCCACCTCCTCCATGCCTTTCTGCACTGACCTTGATGTCTGCCTTGTCTCTCTGACATGTCTTTCATATTCCTCTCTTTCTGCCTGTCTTTGTTTTCCTTTCCTAAATATGTTGATCACAGAGGCACTGATTGGCTCAGCTGTGGCCAGAGGGTGGGTCTGATGTGGAGCTGGGGAAGCTTCCAGCAGCTTCTCACAGGTGCCATCCCTGTGGCCCCTCCCTTGCTACCAAAACCCCCCAGCACACAAACCCTACACAAGTTAGGAAGAGTCATTGAAAGAGCTTTAAACTAGAATTGAAGGGGAAAAGGGATAAAACCAGGTGCACCAAACATCACCCTTGGGGAACCCGCCAATGTTTGAGGGATGATGTGCTAACGAGAGCCTTCAGTCTGCTGTCTCAGTGAAGGTTAGGGATGGAGATCCATATGGCAGCAAAGATGCAATGGCTATTGATGTGTTAGAAACCATGGAAGCACCTGAGAATGTCATGTAGGACTTACAGCTTCTTCCCCAAAAAAGGTGGCAGGATCAGTAGCTCAACTGGAGTGTATCCACACACATGCACACAGCAACCAGGAGCTGGAAGCCATTGTGCAACAAGAAAACCAGGATATAGTTGCCATCACAGAAACATGGTGGGATGATTTGCACACCGGAGTTCTGCAATGGGTGTCTAAAAGCTCTTCAGAAGGGACAGGCAAGGAGGGAGAGGAAGTGGGGTAGCCCTGTACGTTAGGCAGTGTTTTGACTGTCTAGAGGTTAATGATGGTGATTACAGGGTTGAGTGTTTATGGGTATGAATCAGGGGAAGGGCCATCAAAGCAGATGGGAGTCTGTTACGGATCACCCAACCAGGATGAAGAGCATATGAAATATTCTGTAAGCAACTGGGAGAAGTTTCACAGTCCCTAGCCCTTGTTTTCATGGGGGACTTTGACTTACCAGATGTCTGCTGGAAATACATTCCAGTGGAGAGGAAACAGTCTAGGAAGTGCCTGGAGTGTGTGGAAGATAACCCCCTGACCGAGCTGGTGAGTGAGCCAGCTGGGGAAGGCACCCCACTGGACCTGTTGTTTGTGAACAGAGAAGGACTGGTGGGTGATGTGACGGTTAGCGGCTGTCTTGGGCATAGCGATCACAAAACGATAGTGGTTTTGATTCCTGGAGGAGTAAGGAGAGGGCTCAGCAGAACTGCTACCTTGGACTTCTAGAGGGAAGACTTTGGTCTGTTCAGCAAAGAGGCAGAGAGACCACTGCTTCTCATCGCAGTCTGAACTGAGGTTACGCAGCTCTGCCATCTCGACACTTAGTTTCAGCACTGGCGGCTGAACCCCCAGGAGGGGAAAGTGTACTCAGGACCCTGAGAAATTCACAGGTAGTTGCAAATACATTTGTTTTGTTTTGGTTTACTTTTTTTCTCTGAGCTGGTCATATGGAAAATAGATATTGATTTTGTCTAATGGATAGCTGGGAGAAGCAATTAATTTGGACAATTTAATTTCTGTCTTGTGTTTTTTATAACTTGTTCAGTGGTTGAAACATAGCACCTAGAAAGACACCTATTATCCTCACGTAACAGCAGTGTACAAGCTCACATATCCTCACATAACATCACTCTGTACAAGCAGACTTGGAGGTTATATTTAAAATGAACTATGGCTTTCTCTCTCTCTTTCTCTCTTTTTTACAGCTCCCAGTCATGGTATCCAGCATGCTTTACAGGGACCCTCTTTACCCTTTCATCATCTTCCTCAGCTGTGTCTGTGATGACTCTACTGTGCCTTTATCTTTCCCTCTTTCTTTCTCTCTTTCCCCCTCTCTTTCTCTCTTTTTCTCTCTCTCTCTCTTCTCTCTCTTTTCTCTTTCTCTCTTCTCTTTCTCTCTTTTCTCTTCTCTCTTCTCTCTTTTCTCTCTTCTCTCCTCTCTTTTCTCTCTCCTCTCTCTCTTTTCTCTCTCCTCTCTCTCTTTTCTCCCTCTTTTCTCTCTTTTCTCTCTTTTCTCTCCTTTCTCTTTTCTTTCTCTTTTCTCTCTCTTTTCTCTCTCTCTCTTCTCTCTCTTTCTCTCTTCTCTCTCTTTCTCTCTTTTCTCTCTCTCATGTTTTCCTTCTTAAAATAAATTAAATTGAACTTAATAAATCCCTTTCCACTTTCCATGTCCATACCTACAATTTTCATCACTGAACAACCTGAATCCATTGCAATCAATAGTTCTAGGAGATGGCTTAATATAAAACATATACCTTAACTATAATTCTAAGATTTGTAGGCAGATGTGTGTTTTTCTCAGTTAGACAGCTCCCTTTTAACTGTGTATGCAGAAAGCAATTTAGTTAATTCTTCTTCAAGTTTATAGGAAAATATCAGTAATATCGTCCCATACAATGAAGATCCTACCTGCCTACTTTTTTTAGGGGGTGGTAGTACAAGTGGCTCAACAATGAGACGTCAGGTATCACAGATAAGCATACTTAAACTTATTCTTCTTGAAGTGAAACCTGTGTGCCAACAAAGGATGCAATAGTCAATGGTACCAGGACAGAAAGTAGAAAAGATCTCATTCTATTCTAATGGTATGAGCAAAGAGTTTGCATGAGATACAGATTTGGTGCCAAATGCGGTTCCTTGAATGCATATCCATTTAACATCAGGCATTAAACAAATGAACCCACTTCTGCTTTTAACTACTACTATTTTAGAATGAGCATTGCTTGCCTTGCTGGTTACACAGTAGCCTAGTTTCAAGAAAACAGATAGGAAGTATTTCACATAAGGTGATTAGAATGGATGTCTTTTGAGACAGGGTTTCAATATTTGAGTTGAGTAGAGAAGGAAACCCATCTCACAGTTCCAGTATGAATGCTGTAAACAAAAAGATGGGTTATATGACAACATATGCAATTTCTACTAAGTCTGATATTTTCATCTGCTTCAAAGATACACAGGCAGTGTGGACCTCAGCCAGGATAGGAATGGATGTAAGGGAATCTATCGCCTTAGAAATATGAGTATGGGCAAATAACCTAATGAGGTTCGATTACAGTATTTCTTACTAAAATATTTTGGGTTTTTAAATCTTGTTTTCAAGAGAATGCTTCTGGATTCTTCTTCTGAGTCCCTCTGTGTAAATGAGTGTGCTGGTTTTAGTTAAACCACAACAGTAAGTCAAATAAAACCATTAAAAATAAGCATATCTAAATGTTTTATTGCTTATTCATTATGACCCATAGAGGAAAGATATATATGATCTGTTTAAAGAATAAAATCATTTGAATAGGTACCATCTGACACATAGTACTCCTAAATAAACTCGTTAAAGAGATCTTCCTCAGAATAAAATGTTCCTCTATTGTACTATGAAAGTCTAATGTTCCTAATTTAATTAATTTTACCAAAGAAGAAGGATTCCCAGATGTCTTTAACAAACTTTCAATCAGCAATTTTTAAAACATTTAAAATTTATGATTATCATAGATAGGCATATATAACAATGTGTTTTCAGATTGCCACTTTTCTGCTGTATTTTGGGGTTCTATGTCTGGGGAAAATGTAAAATATGGGTCAGTTTATTTATTTACATTTATTTATATTCTTGCTAACTTTTAGAAAACAGCTATTTGAATTTAATCAATCCATCTGAAGTGTAGAATCCAGCCATAGAAACATTCTAAATACCAAATGACCTTTTCTTTTTAATACCAAAGGCTGACATTTTGTGGAAGAAAATGCTTTACGCATTTATGTTTACAGTATGTATTTACTGTAAATATATGACATAAACCATATCTTTGTTCTAATTTCCATAAATGCTGTTTACATTATGTTTGAAAGAAATGTTGACAGCATAACAGGTTAAATGCTGGAACTATTATATTAAAACATCACTTTTGTTGAAGTCAGAAATTTATTTTCTTTCTAAGAACAATCTATAGGTATGGCTAATGCATTGAAAGTGAAGTATAAATTTCACAAATCCTCTTTGAAGTATTCCAAATAATTCACTCATGGAAAGAATCTGTTGAATTTGAGGACACAAGAGTGAATTAAAACTGCCTAACAGACCTTTGACTATTCATAAACCCATTCTGTGTTTCTCAAGATTATTAAAAAGTACAATTTCTTGGAATCCAGGATGTGAATGTAATGGTAATAATAAAAACTGCATCTTACACAGTAGTTAAGAAATAAATGTCTGTCATGGTAATTTTACAACCTAAATTCAGTAATAGCTAAAGACTTGGAAAGTAGATAATCTGACAGTCTAAATGCAAAAATAGCATGTTTGAAAAGCCGCCTTCAACAGAAAGGACTTCTGCATTGGAAATGAAAACAGCAAAGAGTTAAATCAGAGAATAGATACCAGCAATGTTAGCTGTTTCCAATAGTACACAACTACATGCATCAAATTTCAGAAAATAATTTATCTGTGTACTGGAGTACTGTTTTACACCCTTTGTGCACCACCCTGGAACGTTCATTGCATTCCTAATAACAAAGAGTCAGCTAAACGTGATTTATACCATAAGCCAATGCCTGATCTTGGACTACAGCTACTTCTCTATGTTTTTAATTTAGGAAAGGAGAGTGAAAGTGGCAGTAAAAATTGGCCTGGATTTTAAATGCCAAGAATTCTTTTTAGTGTGATGCTTACTGCAAAAGGCCACAAAAGGATATGAGTGTAGTATTCCAGTATGAAATCACCTTTAGCTTCCACGCTCCTGTACCTTGATGGCAATCAAGCTTTCCCTATATGGACATCAGAGACTTAGTCAAAATATATAGTGAGAAGAAATGTGTGGAAATATGTCAGTGACTTGCAACCTGAACCATTATGACACTGATCATATTTCCAGCAAAAGTGAAAATGCCCTGACAGAATGTCATGGTCATTCTAAACTAATGCTAACAAGTAGGGCTACTTTAAATGTAGTCTGTTGAGTAGACACAACTGAAATGGTAACATGCAAGTGTAACGTATTAAGGAAAATGTTGTGGGTTTTTAATTTCATTCCCTTAATTATTGCAAAGAAAATAAAAACTTTTAAGCAAGAACGTGAGAATCTAAAAATGACCATATGGGTTCAGCACAATGGTCCATCTTCTCCTCTTTACTGTTTCTAAGAGCACGCATAGGTTGGTGCTTGGGAGGAGTGAAAACAAGACAAGCATATATAGTATTGCCCAGTACAACTCTTCCAGCTTTTCCCAGGAGTTTTCCTAAGCCTGGTGTGATTAGTCACATCACTAACTCTCAATGAAACTTTCTTCTGCGTACTTGCCCTGTCTCCTCTTGAATCCATCCACAACATCACACGGTGTTCCACAGGTCTACTTGTGTTGAGAACCAAATACTTTTGTTTCTCTAGAGCATGACTGCTGCTAGCTTCATCTGATAGTCCCAAGTTCTTGTACTAGAAGAGGCAAGGAAGAGCTGGTCCCTGTCTACTTTCCCCAAGTTCCCATGATTTTGTCAACCGCTGTCATATCCCCAGATTTTCCCTCTTCTGGGCTGAAAATTCTTACCACTCAGAAATGCTGTCTTTCATGACTTAACAATGATTCCTGGTTTGGTGGTTATATTAATATGTTTTTTTAATTTCTACAAGTTAAAACATCTGTCCCAAAACATTAGGAAAAGGTATCCAGGCTTTTCTTTTTAGAGTCCCCTGTATAATTTGTTATGATATTTTCTTTTATTTTTAATAGCTGTCCAGATTTTCTATGAATTGATGGGGTAGGAGAACTGGTGTTGTAAGCAGAAACTGCTTTCAAAAACTACTGATATTTGCCTAGTTACTGTTTGCATGATAAATGGTACTGTATGTCTCATTATGGCTAGGGACTACTGACTATCATGCCTTGCAAATAAACCAGCAGCCAGTTTTTGAGCCTATATGCTAATGGCAAGAAATGCGTATCAGCAGAGTCTCAATTAATAGAGTACTGTACTGTATTTGTAGTGCTGTAACCTGTGACAGAGATATTCTGATACTGACCTAGGAACTGAGTACACTTCTATTCTACATCAGCTTATTTGTACAACTTTCCTGAGAAGAGACCTTATATAGTAGAGCTCTGTAGTTCTGGGCTCAGTAAGCTTTCTACCTTTGGAACTGTTTCAGCTAGCCTGCCATTCCCCATTTTAAGATGTGAACCCTCAATTGTTTTCCTTTAATTCAGCTGAATGGTTGAGCTGTGTATGATTTTGGGAGGAATTTGAGTTTCCTGTAGTTTCTTATCTGAAAATATGAATTAGGATTGTCATCTAAAGTCTGGGTTTTTTTACATTGAAGTGCTCTTCTAAATAACAAGAATATGCAAAAGACATATAAAGGCAGTTATGCTCCATTATTTCCCGAGTTGTCTCCTATTGTTAGTTCACTGATGTACAAAATTCCATATTTCTCTCTGTGTTACACTTCAACACTGCACTTTTGTAGTGGGTATTTTAGATAGTGGCTATTGGACATCAACACAGTATCACTGCTATTAAAGCAGTGTGGAATTTTTTTTTTTTAAATGATTGAAATGTGAATAAAACATTCTTTATGTCCCTTTTAGAAATATGTCCAACAATCAGAAATTTTTTTTATGAGTACATAGATTTTATGAGTAAGTGCTGTTTTCTGCTAGCATGATTTCCCTTGGATACTGTATTTCCAAAGAGTATTGTAAGATTGTCTTGTGCAGAATTCTGTTTTGGCACATTGCTAACAGCAGTAGATGTTAGATACTGTCTATTACCCTGCCTCTGCCAACAACCACGAATGGAATGTTTGCATCAGCTTTGAGCCATGCACCAAATTGGAAACAGTTGTCGTGCTTATATTGTGCCTGCCCAATTGACTGATGACAACTACCCTTCAGAGTATATGGAGATTTTTATGCCTAATTATTTTTACTGCAGAGCTGGGAACTTAAGAAAACTCTGTGAGCAAATCTTGGATAACGTGAAGTTAGGGATAATAGGGTAGTGAAAAGAATTGAGATGATAGGAATTTGTCTGAAGCCAGAAAACAACTTTTCAGAAGTACATTCATCCTTTCACCTAGCATATTTTAAAAGTTTGGGAATGTCTGTAGTTGCTGATTTGTATTTTCATTTCCTTTGTAATTACTATGAATGCAGCAATCAGTACTACACTTTCCCATGACATTTTCAAATGACTTTCTGGTGCCTCCTCCTCCTTTCCTGGAAAGAAGTTTTTTTATGCATTACATGTGGCTTTATGCTACTAAGCTTGGTAATTTGGCCAGTCAGTTTCACCGCTGTGCCTGGCAAGATCATGGAGCATATCCTCCTGGAAATCATTCTAAGGCACATGGAGAATGAGGAGGTGATTGGTGACAACCAACATGGCTTCACCAAGGGCAGATCATGCCTGACGAACATGGTGGCCTTGTACAACTGGGTCACGATGTTGGTGTATAGAGGACAGGCAACTGATGTAATTTACCTGGACTTCTGCAAAGCCTTTGATACTGTTCCCTACGACATCCTGGTCTCGAAACTGGAGAGACATGGATTTAACGGATGGACCGCTCGATGCATAAAGAACTGCCTGCATGGTCGCACTCAGAGGGTGGTGGTGAATGGCTCAGTGTCTGAGTGGAGACCAGAAACGAGCGGTGTTCCTCAGAGGTCGGTGTTGGGACCTGTACTGTTTGACATCTTTGTCGGTGACATGGATGATGGCATTGAGTGCCCCCTCAGCTGGAGGGAAGGGATGCCATCCAGAGGGCCCTTGACAGGCTGGAGAGGTGGGCCACTGCCAACCTCATGGAGTTTAACAAGGCCAAGTGCAAGGTCCTGCACCTGGGTTGGGGCAATCCCAAACATAAGTACAGGGTGGGTGGAGAGTGGATAGAGAGCAGCCCTGAGGAGAAGGACTTGGGGGTACTGGTGGATGAAAAGCTGAACATGAGCCAGCAGTGTGTGCTGGCAGCCCAGAAAGCCAAACATATTCCAGGCTGCATCAAGAGAAGTGTGGCCAGCAGGTCGAGGGAGGGAATTCTCCCCCTCTACTCTGCTTTTGTGAGACCCCACCTGCAGGACTGCGTCCAGCTGTGGAGCCTTCAACATAAGAAGGATATAGACCAGTTGGAGCGAGTCCAGAGGAGGCCACCAAGATGGTCAGAGGACTGGAGCACCTCTCCTATGATGAAAGGCTGAGAGAGTTGGGCTTGTTCAGCCTGGAGAGGAGAATGCTACGGGGAGACCTTATAGCACCTTCCAGTACCTGAAGGGGGCAAGAAAGAAAGCTGTGGGGGGACTTTTTACAAGGGCCTGTAGTGACAGGACAAGGGGTAACAGGTTTAAATTGAAAGCAGGGAGGTTTAGATTAGATACCAGGAAGAAGTTCTTCACAGAGAGGGTGGTGAGGCATTGGAACAGGTTGCCCAGAGAAGCTGTGGATGCCCCATCCCTGGATGTCTTCAAGGCCAGGCTGGACCTGGTCTAGGGCAAGGTGTCCCTGCCCATGGCAGGGGGCTTGGAACTAGATGGTCTTTAAGATCCTTTCCAACCCAAACCATTGCATGATTCTATGAATTTTCTACCAAAAAAAAGCATTCTACTTAGTATTGGAAGATTTTTCTCACATAAATTCTATTAGTTTAACCAAATCAGTATGAAAAGGAGCAATTATTTTTTCTTGGAAATTGAAATACAGTTGAGACATATTTATTTTTGTTTAAAATTATATTACAGTTCATCTGTAACTTGTACCTGAAACCAGAGATAGTAAAATTAACACAGATTTTAAAAAGCATTCTACTTAGTATTGGAAGATTTTTCTCACATAAATTCTATTAGTTTAACCAAATCAGTATGAAAAGGAGCAATTATTTTTTCTTGGAAATTGAAATACAGTTGAGACATATTTATTTTTGTTTAAAATTATATTACAGTTCATCTGTAACTTGTACCTGAAACCAGAGATAGTAAAATTAACACAGATTTTGAGTCAAATGGATGGTAATGCTTTTGGTAATAAATTATTTGCAATCAAAATATGATCTTTAAAACAAACAATTATTTTCTTAATTTATTTCAACATTAAACTGCTAAATTGACAAGTAAATTTTCTGATTATTCCTATTTGAATTCTACTGTAGTTCATTTGGCTTGGTTTTAAACATACTTGAAATTTTTGTAAAGAAAACTCTTTGTGTATTCATACTTAGCATATATGTATCTCCAAAATTCTGAAATACTTCAAAAAATGAGTCATAGTTAACCTGTGTGTTGGTTTCTGTGATTGCTCTTTTATGTCTTTTAATCTGCTTTAGAGGAACCTGCCTTTTGCGGGGGCAGGGGGGGGGCATGTTTATAGGTGATTTCCAGAGGTCCCTTCCAACCCTGACCATTCTGTGATTTTGTTTCTGTGATGTCTGAATTGAGCCATTTTATAGTATCGGTAATTCTAAAGTTTTCATTCATGAACAGGAATACTTACTGCTTCTTGGAAATGAGATCATACCCAAGTGAGAAGTTGGCCTGATAAGATACCATCTTGTGAAGGTAAAAGCAGCTGAGTTTTCAGGTTTTGAATGAAGCTGCTTTAGTCATAGTAGTCTAATGTGTTGCTCTGCCTTTTTGCCTATATTTTTTCACAGAAAGGAAAGGTACCCATGACTGTAGCCATATTGGTAAAGTACTTATTAAATTGGAAATTTTTGGTCTTTGGAAAACAAACATAATCTATAAAGTGCCACATATGTTCTAATCGAACTTTGCTTATATATGCGTACAAATATTAAACCGAAAAGTGAAATTCACCTGAGAACGGCGAATAACCTATGTGTTGACATGGCTAATTGTCCTATTTTGTGGGCTTGCTTTGCTGGTCACTGTAGTTCACAACAGCATGTACAGATTCTAACAAGGATACTACCAAAGAACTTTAGTAGTCAATGCATTTTAAGATAATTGAGAAAACCATATAGTTTCTTGAAAAATGTAACTTACTGCACAAGCCTTATTATGATCCTTTCCTTATAGATCTGCTTTTTAAATTCCTTTTGTTCAAGAAAAAGAAGTTCTACTTACAGGACTTAATTTTGTTTAGTTCTATGGGTGTTTGTTTTCAATTTCTACTGTAAAGTACATTTTCTTTTACTACTTTTATATTTTTTCCACATGCAAGGGTTTGTCAGCAACATTGGCTAATGGTTCTGCATACAGTATAAATGGTGGGTTTGCAAAATGAGAGTGAGAAAGGGTAGGATCTCACAGTCAGCATGTGACAGTAGCAGAGCAGGTGAAATACTTGAGGTCAGTGCAGTAGGAGGTGTCTAAACCCTGCTCAGCTGAGCTCCTTGGTCCTTAGCAGATGAGTGGAATCCCTGAGAAAGTGAAAAAATCTTACTGGGTTGAAGAAAATTTGTAATTACAGACAGTCCATGCCCAATTACACCACTGAAAGCAACCATTTATATGAACTCTGATTATTGTATCGTGTAGGAATTTGGCAGCGATAAAGGCATGTAGGCTAAGTTTGTTGAGAAAACAGTTTCTCACTTAGAAATTGGCCCTAAATTATTGCCAGTGGATTCCCTCTCTAGAACTCATTGTATCATAAAAACTGCAATAAAAAAGTAAGTACTGTCACAGACACAGTGCGTACATAAACCATCCTTAAGAGTGGGCATTTGAAATCCTGAAATGAAAATAAGACGTTTACAAGCTATGTAAAGCCATCACAGCCAAGAAGGTAATAAACCAGTATGGGGCTTTACGTGCTGTTCTCTACCACCAGAGAGAATGCTTCATAAAATGTAGAAAAGATATATGGGTACCTTGTGAATTTTGAACTTAGAAATTCAGAAAATAAGATGCAGAAATGTGGAAGTGCCAAAGGAAAGTTCTGTCTATTTTGTTGTTGTCAGGAGTGCTGTGAGCACAGTTGGTAGTAGAAATCATAGAATCATAGAATGATTTGGGTTGAAAGGGACCTTAAAGATCATCTAGTTCCAAACCCCCTGCCATGGGCAGGGACACCTTCCACTAGACCAGGTTGCTCAAAGCCTCATCCAGCCTGGCCTTGAAGACATCCAGGGATGGGACATCAACAGCTTCTCTGGGTAACCTGTTCCAGTGCCTCACCACCCTCTCTGGGAAGAACTTCTTCCTGGTATCTAATCTAAACCTCCCTGCTTTCAATTTAAACCTGTTACCCCTTGTCCTGTCACTACAGGTCCTTGTAAAAAGTCCATCCTCCCCCAGCTTTCTTTTTGGCCCCCTTCAGGTACTGTTATAAGGTTTCCCTCGAGCCTTCTCCAGGCTGAACAAGCCCAACTCTCTCAGCCTGTCCCCATAGCAGAGGTGCTCCAGCCCCTCTGAGCATCTTCGTGGCCTCCTCTGGACTTGCTCCAACCAGTCTATATCCTCCTTATGTTGAGGGCTCCACAGCTGGATGCAGCACTCCAGGTGGGGTCTCACCAGAGCAGAGTAGAGGGGAGAATCCCCTCCCTCGACCTGCTGGTCACACTTCTCCTGATACAGCCCAGGATACGGTTGGCTTTCTGGGCTGCCAGCGCACACTGCCGGCTCATGTTCAGCTTTTCATCCACCAGTACCCCCAAGTCCTTCTCCTCAGGGCTGCTGTCTATCCATTCTCCACCCACCCTGTACTTGTGCTTTGAATTTCTCTGGCCTTGGAAACTTGGCACTTGGCCTTGTTGAACTCCATGAGGTTGGCAGTGGCCCACCTCTCCAGCCTGTCAAGGTCCCTCTGGATGGCATCCCTTCCCTCCAGCGTGTCGACTGCGCCACACAGCTTGGTGTTGTCAGCAAACTTGCTGAGGGTGCAGTCTGAGGGTAGCAGAGAGAGGCTTCTTGCTAAAGAAAAGATGAGAGAGAGGGGAATCTAGGAAACCTTTTATGACCCTGGTACTGATGTACATAAAAGTGCAAATTTACATGTTTGGGGTTTGGATAAGTCTTGGTATGATGTGCTTTTCTGCCAGCCAATTTTGTCTAATGTCTATTATTTTTAAATAATTCTTACACTAAGCACAGTAGGGTGTGTTGGTCATTATAGGAACCAAAGGAAGATAGAAAATTATTTAATTCCTTCCACTTAAACCTTTATTGTCTTGCAGAGTTCTGCTGCAGTTACATGCATTCGTTTGGCAGGCTTTCGTTCTTGTTGCTTTGTTTGTGCAGCACAGCCTAATGGTAGCAACATTTCATTAAGAGGCAGTCATGCTAAAAACTAATAAAAGCTTACTATTCTTTATAACTGCTCTATACATTTGACTCTCTTTTGGCAGATATAACTTCTTTTAATTCATGACCTGACTCTTTATTACTGTATGCAACCCTTCTAAGTAAGCTATTTATTGCTTTTTCTATGAGTTTCTTGTCAGAATAGGTATGTACCAGTGTACATGTGGGTTTTATATTTGGTTTGTGTATTTTATTTATAGTAATGCATTTATTTACAATAATGTATTAACTTATAAAAAAATCTCTTCATATGGTGTTCTATAAGGGTATATTTCAGGGTCAGGCATGAACTGATTTATTTGTGGAAAAAGTTTGGTCCTTGTTTTTTTACGCTTTATATAGTGTTCTTCTGAAATAATAGCTACTCCAGGGGTGCACAGCACTTGCATGCGGACATCATTTCTAGTGTGAGCTTTTAGGGGACAATGAATTGATGTACAGTAAACACAGGGAGACTTTTTTAAGGTTGTATTTCTAATGTCTTCTGTAAGAAGATTAACAGAGTGTCTTTACTTTTCTGATCTGTGTCCTCCTTTTGCAGGAGACTCCTGATGGTGTATGAGGGCTTAGACATGCGCACAAAGGGATAGTTAATGGTGTTTTGCCCTTCAGTTTGTATGTGATGATATGTAAAGCTATTCATAACTCTTGCAACAGTCTGGTACTTGCAGTAATGAAGGCATGTCTGAACAGGAATGGGGGTTTCCTATTTATGGTGAAAAGCAGAGGATCCCTGGCAGGCTAGACTCCTTGTTCTTGAACTTCAGCATTTCTGTGGAGGTTTAAATAGTGGCCTTTTCTCCAGAAAAAGAAAGGCTTTACTTTCAAAGACAAGATAGTTGGGGTTTTCTCCATGTAAATTAATTAATTAATCTAATACTGTAAACTGTAACAAATAAAACAGTATTAGTAGACAAATTTGTAGTGTTTTGGTTTATGTTATTAATAACAACTAATTCAATTTATGTTTTCTACAAAGACACATCAGCAGTGGAGCATATGATGTTCAGTTACAACTTGGCAGTGTACTGAAAGGAAAGGAGCCCCAGAATCTGTTGTGCTTGCCCCAAAATAAACAAATAAGTGAGTACTTCTATAGAATTGTAGGAATTCAGCATTTGAACTTGCTCAGCCAACTTGTCACCCTTGAGCCTCTGATTCTTTAGTCTGATGAAAAAATAAACTTAATAAAATATCTTTTTTTTTTTTAAATAACCATGGGGAGAAAATGGCAGCTTGAAACTTTTTTTGTATATGAATTTGCATTTTTCAACTTCTGTGCATCAGTCTGATTCTATGATCATTTTATTTTAAGTTGGAGAAAATTGCCAGGATGTTAGACTCTCTGTTCCCTTCATATTGTTTTAGAAATAAAAAGGGATGGATATTTTACTAGCAGAGTGTTTGCTTTTCATAGAGGATCACTGAGTGACAGAATTTGTGGTGTTGATTTCCTGCTATTCATTGCAGTCTGTGGTGGGAGATGGTCAGTCTGAATTTCCTTAAACAATTCAAGTCCAGCAGAAAGTTTAGCATTTTTTGCTAGAAGAATATAGGTATGTGCTAACTTTGAGCAGTGATGGAAGCCTACCTATCTTCACACTGAATAGTATGCTTCACATTGCTCTGCAAATTTTTTCCCAAAGTAGATAAAACATTTTATGGTTTTGGTTTGCTTCACATTTACTGAGAAAATTTGCATGCTTTTCCAAATGAACCTCCATAGAATTATTCATCATAGTTCAGACCTGAATTTCTCTTGCTTTCCCTAATTGCAGTGTTCCTTTTCTTCCCACTTGTTTTTAACATATAGTTAAAATTATCACCACAAGGTGGAGTTCTGAACTTTCCGGCATGAACATCTCTTCGTTATATCAACAGGGAGTAAACATAGTTTCTTCCTGACTGCTATACTTCAGTTATATCAGAATTTTTGAGGAGTGTTTATAGGTATAAACATTCAAGAGAAGGTGGCAATAACTTTGGAACTTTTTCTATGGTCAGTGCATGGTCAGTGCTGGTTTTAAACTTGGACTTTTTAATCTCTCTTCTCATGTACATGCAAAATTGACCGAAGGGGGAAAAATTTAAAAAAAAAAAAAAGAGAGAGAGAGAGAAAAGAGGGCGAGCCAAGGTGGAAGTTTTACTGTTTACGAGTATTTTTTCCATTTTCTTCTGTTCAGTAAGAGCCACGGTCCTGCAGCACATCAAAGATGATGCTGCAGATGATCGATCTTATTAGATCTACAGAGAAGAAATTTTCTGTCACATAGACATTTAAAGTTTTTGGAAGGAAAACACCATCTACACTTTCCACTTATATAAACAGCGATTTTTTATAACGGTATTTGGTATAGTATGTTGCCTGTTTAAAGGAATTCTATTATACATGCTCAGTTGTTGAGCTGAAATGATTTCTTGCTTTACAACAAGATTTGGAAACACATAGATTTAACAAATACATAGTTTTAAATGAGTTTGTTTGTTGTGTCCTATAAAAATAGTGGTTTATAAAATTACCAGAGTTTTGTAGTCATTGTAAAGTCATTGTAAATGACTACTTTTATGTACGTGGAACTCAGATCTCAGTTTATATAGTTCAACTTCTGTCTTTAAACATGTAAGCTTTAGAGTCTGAAAATGAATGCAGCACTCTTCTTGATTCATAAGGTAATTAACTGCTGGAGTTAATTCGAGGAGTTTAAGTGGTGCAATTGTTAGTGAGGGGTGGCGGTGGTGCTGAAAGGACAGCTCTTGGCAGCCTAGGTGGCATTGCTTCGATGGTAACCTATGGGCAAGGGGTACAAAATCATTGTAAAGATACGATCAGTTAAAAGTTTTTACAAGTACATTTATAATAAATCTTATTGATTATGAAAAAATATTTTTGAATGACATGCTGGGTGGAGAATGGATCAAGAGCAGCCCTAAGGAGAAGGACTTGGTGGTACTGGTGGATGAAAAGCTGAACATGAGCCGGCAGTGTGCGCTGGCAGCCCAGAAAGCCAACCATATCCTGGGCTGTATCAAGAGAAGCGTGGCCAGCAGGTCAAGGGAGGGGATTCTCCTCCTATTCTCTCATAAGACCCCACCTGGAGTGTGACGTCCATGTCTGGGGTCCTCAACATGAGAAAGATATAGACTGTCGTGGTTTAACTCCG
>NW_010245688.1:0-10378 GCF_000690775.1 Eurypyga helias
TCTTCTCCCTTGGCACTTCATCCTTTTCCTGGAGGGACTCTGCCTTGCTGAGGCTCTGCAGATAACAAGGACTCTGTATGCTCAAGCTTACGCTTATTTACTTACTTTTATTTCTATATATTTTTTGAGCACATACTAAATTTGAATCTGTTACTCCCATTCTGAACCCAAATTGCACCTGTGTTTGACTAAGACACAACATTTTAGGAAGAACATCACAAAACTGAGAATTTACAGGTAGTGCGCTCTCAGGTTTCATCACTCTCAGTATGGAAAGTATGTGTTTGCTTTCTTATGTTAAGGCATTTTCTTTTATCTTCCCACCGCTGGTGCTTATTATGTTTTCCTCTGCTTGTTGCACCTTCCTCTCTTTCCTTCATCTTTTTCATGTTCCTTAATTTCTTCTAAAATTGTTCATCCATTTTTTCCCCTTTCTTACTTTTTGTCTGGTAAGAGCAATCACAGATCAGCATCAACAGCTGTATGAGTTCTAGTAACTGTTTTTATCTCTGGGGATTTTAAACTTTGTCAGAATATCCTGATAATATGCTGATTGAAATTCCCGTCTGAAGTCTCAATTTTATGCATACTGTTGTTTCCCCTGTACCTCTTTGCAGACAGATACTTAGTGATGTTTTTGTTTAACCTCTGGAGAAGACACAAAATGGAAAACAAGCAAGTAACAAGCATTTCCAAATCCCAGTGCCATAAATCTGTTTTGTTTCCCTTCTGTTTACAAAAGTGGCAAATTATTTATTTTATTATCTGATATCACACCAATAACAAGGGGAGTCTGTTCCATGCAGTCCAATTATGAACAATTGCTTGAGATAAAATGACTCACAGTGGACCTGTTTTTCATGGCCATGTTCCAGGGAAATATTTACCTGCCTGAAGTGAGGAGAATTTACATTTGTGCTGTTTGCTGAATACATCCAGTCAGGAAAAAATTGTCAGATAAAATGTTGGTCAGTCCCCATTGTTTTGACCATCTTGTTGATGCATGAAACATAGTCTGACCCCAGGTGTGGTAACTTTGGCAGTGGTGGAATTCAGGGCACTGGGGCTTGGAGGGTCCTTTCCAAGCTGCTTTTCTGAAAAGCTGAGACCAAGTTTGTTCACGTTATTCAAATGCTTTCTGTCCAGATGTGAGAGTGCGTTTGGTTGGTATTTTTATCGGTCAGTACTAAATTAGCTAAAAAGCATTACTCCCCGGAAGTGTGTAAACTACTGGTGGAAGAGAGATGTTAGCAATGTGTGTCAGTAATAAGATTAGTGCCTCAGTTATTTTATTCAGTTATATCCACTTCCAAATGTCTGGATCCCCTCTTGTGCAGCAATACAGAATGGAAGCATCCGGAAGAAGCAGGCACCAGACTTCTTTGCCAGAAAGCCACATAACAGAGGATTATATATTTTCCATATTTTCAGAAGAAATTGTTAATGTCTCAGTGTCTTTTAGGAGTGTGCAGCCTGCTGAGCCTCCATGGTTTAGGAATGGCTCACTCCCACACACCCCAGGGGCTGTTTTCCGCGTGGTCCTGGCTGCTAGCGTGGGCGCTCGTGGCTGCTCCGGCGGGACGTCCTGTGCAGGGCGGGAAGGTAGTTTGCAAGGGCACAGAACCAGGACCCTACATCACCGACTGGGGCCTGATCCACAGCTGGGAATGACGATCATTCCTCTTGGAAAAATAGGATTTAATGCTCAGTCACTGAGGGGACTGTATTTATTTTCTTAATCGTGTTTATGTGACACAGGGGATAAGGCTGTCATTTTAGATGCAGGACAAGTGCATGAGTTTTCTGTTCACCTGAACCGTGGCACACGCAATTAGCCCTGGGGGTGCCGTACATCATTTTCCACCCCTCAGCCCTGCCCAACAGCCTGCTAATGACTCTGCAGCTCTCCAGGTAGCGAGCATGGAAAGGGAGCAAGGCCATTGCATTGCTGGGGCTTTCACTAATAAGCAAAGCAAGTTTTGCTTGGCTTTTTTCTCTCCCCTTTGTCAGTTAGTGCGTTCCTGGGGGAGAAAGTGCTTTACTTCCAGCTCAGGAGATTAATGTTAATGATTAATAGCAAAGGAACATGAAGATGGCTTTCCAGGATGGGCTTCTGTGGTGATTAACGACAGGACAGGCTCTGTCAAAACCATGGTGGTAGGAATCACATATACATGTTTATGTATTTATGTGTAGTATATCTGTGTGTGTTTGTGTGCCTATGTTGCTGGAGGTTTATACTAAAAATGTCTTCTTTGAAGTCATAAAATTGCCTTTTTTTGTCTCCTTTGTGTCTTAGAGAACAGCAATAGACACATTCCATCCTCCTGAAAAATTCATGTTTGTTCGGGGAATTTCTTTGGCCTCAAGGCAGCACATTTAGAAATGTACTTTTAAAAGAAGAGTAAGAAAGATTTGCTGAGACACCGCTGAGCCTTGCAGAGGTTCCTGCCCTGAGATGGTCCTCTTCCCCCGGTTTACCTCTACAAGCCTGGGCTTTCTGCTCCACTCAGGCCAGCCTTTGCCTCACTGCGGCACAGAAGGCTTTGCTGGAGAGGATGCCCTGATGCAACCCAGTCAGGATCGTTTGCCACATGCCGTGGCAAAAAAAAGAAGAAGAGTAGAACAATTTCTGCTGTGAATATTGTAAACCTTCTTTGAAACAGACACACAGGCACAAGAAGGTCTCAGTCTGTCTAGGTGAAGACTGGCTAATGAAAACAAGAGAGTGCAGCTAACATGGGATCATTATCATCATTATTTTAATCAATGAAGAGATTAAAAAAAACCCAAAACAAAACAAAACAAAACAAAACAAAACAACAACAACAACAAAACAAAACCCCTGTGCTTCAGCAGTTATGGAGTGCTTTCAGGGTGCTTCTGAGTCTGGATGGAGGGCAGCCTGCAGGCCAGGATATCCACCTCAGAGAAACAGCTACAGGCAGCTTCATGTCTGGGAGTCTCCCTGGGACAAAGCATCAGGGCTGGCTGAGAGACCGAGGGCTGCATTGCTGTTATCAGGCTGATGTCCTCTCCTGCACCGTCTCTGCAAGAGCTCGTGACAAGGCTGTTACACACCATAAATGGAGATGCTTTTCTGATTTTTCTGGTTTATGAGGAGAACTTGTCCAAGAAAAGAAACCAGCTTCTGTACCTTCCTCCGGCCCAGGGTGCTGAAATAGCAATCTGACAACTTCAGCCACCAGATGTTTTGGGGTGGTCACGTGTGCTGTCACACATCAGTCGGGTTTTAAAAGGCAAGGAGAGCGCACAGTTTCAGTGTCCATTGGCCTTGTCTTCCACCCATCTGTCTTTCTGCCTGTCAGTCTCACCTCCTCAGCAAACATCAAGAAATCTCGGTTCTATCTCAAAGATTATATATGTGTATGTATATCATGACACTTGACCTCTACCCGCTCTCCAGATAGAAAGACACCAATTAATGTCCCTGCACAGTGATAGGTTCCAGTGAGAGCTCAAGTGTATTTGTAGCTCAGAACTAACTCAGCACTTGCTGTCCTTTCTTCTGCTGGTAGGCAGGTGTGTGGCGAGGTTATAAGGGTGCTGCTGGGGGTGCGGTGGTGTTGTGCTGGCTGGAGACTGTTGTGAAGCAGGACACTTCTCTGTGGAAAGCCAGGATTTGTTAATTCTACTGCTCAATGAAGAGGTGAATGAGTTTTACTCACAAAATACTTAAAAATAATCAGTTGGAAAAGTAAAATGGATTTATATACAATAACAAGGAAGTTATCTATTTGCAGTGAAGCTGTTCACAGGCAATGTGCAAGGTTATGTCTTTCTTGGAGGCCACAAACGATTACATGCTCCATTAATTATCAACCTGCCATTTTTCCTTTAGGGGTATCACAAAGGACTTTACAAGAGAGAGGTGGGAACCACTTCTTTGTTTTAATCAAGTGGCCAAAAATGGCCAGAAACATTGGGATAGGGTCAGGGCAGTTTTTACAAGTAATGGACAACCCGATTTTCTGGATTGCAACTCTGGGCTGAAGGCAGTGAGTTATTTGTGCTAACCTTGGTGGTGGAGCAAGGTCAAATCTGAAACCTGACTTTTCCTGGAGGAGTTCTTCTCTTGGGATGGCTTTCGGACACTCCAGGTTGACTAACCGGCACCAGACCGGTGTTGTCCTGGTGGGACAGGGCTGTAGTACCTAGTGCTACCCCCATCCCTGCAGAGTAGTGACCCTGGTAGGGCTGCTTTGTGCTCAGGATTATGACTCACAACATGACTAACCTGTGCAGGGAAACAAATCCATGTTACTTCTTTGGGCAGAGGTATGGGGGTGCTCCTCAATGACTGTTTGAAATACTGCGGTGAGACTGCCAAGGGCTGTCAAGCGAAGCGGCCTTACAGAGGATGGTGAAATGCAGGTGGAACTGATCAAGTTTTAATGGCAAGGGTTTCAAACACGCATCGCCTAGGCCACTGCAATCCCCTCCTAAGAATATACACGCAGAGGTAAAAGTCTTGTTTAATCATTTATGAAACTCCTATTCAGAAATGCTCCAGATGGCACAGGAATCCCCCAGTTGCGTGGTTCTGCACTGCTATTGGTGGGAAAAAAAAGGTTATTGAGAGAAAACTGCCTGTGTGGAAGTGAACCTTTTTACATTCATTGAAAATACTACTCTTGCTCTTTCCCACTACTGCTTCCTTGCTACCCAAGGCATCTTCCAACAGTGGCTACATCTGAGATGCTGAGCTTTTCATGGCACCATGTCACTACATGGCATAAGGCTGTACCATCCCAATATTCACAACACTTGCATAGACCTACCCATTTTTACTTTTATCCAAGAAGTTTGGTACCATTTTCATGAGACCCGTGCCAGGTATGCCACGCTAGCTACAGGAGCTTCATGGCCAGCTCAAGGCAGAGCAGTTCTGCACCGCAGCTTGAAGGCTTTACCCTGTCCTCTCTTGTCCAACTGGTGTTGGGGGTGGCTGTGCATCTGGCTCCTGCGTGGGACAGGTTGGTGGTCTGGAAAATACTAACCTTAAAAACCTTGCAAGCTGATCTGACTGGCTGTGACAACTCGCCTGGGGTATTTACCACCAGGTTTTGCCATCTCTGTTTTGATCTGCCACAGCTGTAGCATTAGCAAGTATCAAAGTTACTCATGTTAGGGCAGGCTGTGCTGTATAGGCTCAACACCACTGCCCTCTTCTCTTTGCATCTGTAGTCACTGTCTTTCTTGGCTTTTTTTTTTCCCCTCCATGCATCACCTGCATTAAATACACAGCATTCCTGGCTATGGTGCCTAGGGAGATGGCTTTCTCAGGCCAGAAGGTGGTTGTTCCTCATTTGGATAACTATAAACACTATATCAGATTTTGATAAATATAAAGATTAAAGCCAGGTATAAATGAAACAATTACAACCCTCTTGGGCTGGGGTCCTTCAAGGAAGAGAAACACAGTTTTAAATAATTATGAAAAGTGACTTTGGTTGGGTCTGACCAAGAGTTTGCCCAAGGCAGCATCCCTTTGAGCAGCAGTGCCCTGACATGTTTGAAGCCTTGCACAAGGCGCTGCTATAATTCTCTCCGATATTCCCATAAGTAGCTGTACGTGTTTGCAGTGCCAGTTGCAAGAAGTGCAGTCTGATTCCTGTCTGGCTGATTTCCTCCTCTGTGTAAACTTTGCTTTCCATGAATCCTCATGAGTTTCCGAAGTTTGCTTTCTGTGAGAATCTGAGTGATGAGAACTGGATTATTTGCCTGTTTTAGAGAAACAAACATAACTGGAACAAATTCATTTTTTTAATCAGCATGAGTATTTGTGAAAATATTTTTGGTGTGTTCCTTCTGCACTGCCTTTTCAGAGTGATACTTGCAAAGAAATGTGGAAAAAATCCATTTTATTCTTTCGATAAGGCCACTACATGTCTCCGCTTCTAATTATGATAAAAAATCTCCTTTGACAAGCCTGCCAATTTAAAAGTCAACCTCAGTTTATTGAAATGAAAGAAAGGAATTGAACTTCAGTTCTCCCAGAGAATCATTTTTCTCATATCCCGAGCACACATTAGTTCTGGATCTCTGTGGAATACAATAGCAGAGAGGTTATTGAATTGAAGTTTCAAGCACAGAAGCAGAGCTCTGGCCAATTATATTTTGCCAGGGCTAAAATTGGACTAGTCAAAAAAAAGGATATCAAGCTGCAAACCAATGCAATGCAGAATCAAATCTCTTCTGAGATGAAATGCTTCTCTGCCTGGAAAGGTGAGGGAAGTGATGCTGCATTTTTGTCTCTAGGATCTGTCTGCTCCTCATGCCTTCCTTTCTGATTTTGTCTCCTTTTTCTATCACAGTCTCTACTGTGTGGCTGCTTAGAATTCAGTGGTAGTACCAAGTATCAGATGTCAGAGTACTTTTGCCTTATAATTACTTGTTGAGGGTGTGCTGGACAGTAGATGTGAAAGCTCAAACCATGTGCTCCTTCGGGATCTCAGGAGGTCAGCCCCCGACCAGTTACCAGCACAGAATGGGGGAGGGGAGACTGCTTATCAAACATCCCATTTGCTGCAGAGAGACGGCGTTTCATGATCAGTTGTTACAGAGCCGCTGCTGACTTTCCATTACATCCCCATTCCTGTTGGAAGGACAGCTATGCTTTGGATGAGATGTCGAGCACCAATTTTCTTCTAGTATTTAATTTTGCGGCAAGTTTTACTACATTTGCTTCCCTTCACATCATACCTTCCCCCAGGCAACCTGTGCACCTCTACACAAGACACAGATGCACCATCTGGGAAGCAGCCTGTAGGTGGTTGTGGAACCCACACGTATAGCTATTAGCTCCAAGATGCTAATGTCTGCATTAATCATCAGATTGACTCCCTTCTCTTGCATTTTTTTTTTTAGAAAGTCTAAATTGCTTGATTTGTCTAATTATTTACAGTCCCATTTATATCAATTTTTCTTACACAAATTATGTCTTCCGATGCAAAGTAAATGACTCAGTTTTTACAGACCTTTGGGTATGGTGCCATCTGCGTTTCTGTTATCACAGGAAATTTTCATTTTGTAATTCTATTCACGCACACACAACCAATGTGAAATATGTGATGCAAGAAGTCATCACTGGGTCAAAACTAACAAGATACAGGCAATCTCAACGTGCTGAGATAAAATGTTAGGAAAATAATAACTCAATGAATTGCAAAAATGACTAGTTTCAGAGAGAGTATCTTTGCTCTTTGTGTCAGGCAACTGAGAATTCAGATAGTGAAAGGTCTCTACAAATAGTATTTGCTTATCTAAATGAGATACAAGACTAATATGTCTGCATAGTTTATACATTATTTAAAAAGTGATTTCAAGTTTCCATTAAGTGAGTGTTTTGGGATGCTGAGGGTCTGATGTTCACACTATGGACATTTCAAGGAGGTTTACTTCAGACTAGCTCTAGTCTGTTCTCATGGATTGGAAAGCCACTGGCAGTTGAAGCCCACCTTCTGGTTTAGCTTAACGCTAAAGGAGGACAATTTGCATCATCCACTATCACTCAGTGATGGAAATCAGAGCAAGGTTAAAGAGGGGTCATCAGAAGGCTTTACGTCAAGAGCAGGCTCTTCGTTTGAACTGAAATGCTACTGTAGATGCACCTAGATATTGCTTGTAAAAACAGCTGGGACAAAATTATTTATTCATGACATGTAGGAATTCAGATCAAATTAAACATTTGAACTCATGCCTTTTCTGGCAGCCCCAACGCAGGACATCAGGCACTGGGGACAGGCTGGGGTCAGGCAGGACATCAGCTGCGGGGCACGGGTCAGGATCGGGCATGGGCATGGGCATGGCTGCAGCAAAGCTGTGGTGTAGCTCAGGCAGAGACTGAGGGCAGGAGCCCAGCTCAAGGGCAGCTCCAGAGAAGAGGGGGGACCCCCTGTGACAGACCTTTTACCAAGGCCACCAGCTCAGCTGGCCCAGAGCCCAGGCTGACAAACCCCCAGGAGCAGGGGAAATCGTGCTCAGGACACATGTGGTGTAATTCCAAATATCCATCTGAAAAATCAAATACTTTGCTTACACAGATAAGCGAGGTAGAGATTTTCAAAATTATAACAGGGTATAGATCTCACACTTGGCAGCTTTCTGCATTATTGCCTTAATCTGGAAGGATTTTAACTGCAGTGGAACAGATGTCACATATTGACCTGGAAAAGGCTGCATATGGCATCAAGGAATATTATGTGGGAGAGAAGGTTTTAATATGCTTTTCAAAGCAAAACTCCTACTTTACTTTGAGACTTCATGTCTTAGGAGATACCGGAGACTTCAGTCCTGGGAGCTGGAGTTTCTTTGTGGGTGATGGACAGCAGGTAGTGATAAGGTGGAATGGTGAGGAAGTCACTTTTTTCTGTGGTTTTGCACTGAAACAGTAAAAAGAATGAGTTGATAGGCTCCAAAGAAGGTGGCCAAGGTGCTGTTTTGACTTACTCTTTTCTGTGGACTGAGTTACTGTTACTATTTTAGATGGAAAATGACTTGCCCGTGGCATACAGGGAGCCTTGAAAGTCAGGGAGCAATGGGAATAGGTTCTCAGGCATTTGGTTAATTGACATGTTTTCCATGACTGTTAGAAAATAAAATAAAACCCATCTTCTGTAAACTCTAGTCAGCTGGGAAGGTAGTTGATTCAGATTGCTTACCAAAATGGCAAGGTTTTGTTGGAAAAAAAAAAAAAAAAGAGAAAAAAAAAGAAATTAAAAGTGTGCATTGACTGTTTTGTTTTCTCATCTTTATATTAAACTTGGGTGATATTATTCAGTTAGGGTTTTTTTTTTTAGATAAGAAAGAAACTTTCATTTTAAGGGGGCATAAGAAGGGAAAAAACAACAAAAACACAATTTCATGTCTCTAGAAACTGAAGCTTTCAAACCAATTACTGTATGATTTGCAAGGAAGCTGTGAGGACCAGCACTGATGGACAAGGAACAGGATATGGTGTTGTCCTAAATTATCTCATCTCCCCTGCATTAGAGCACAAGCCTTAACCATCACCTATTAGCAGGACTTTAAAACCAGGATAAATGGGGCGAGCTTATTTCTTTCAGCATCTTAATTAGTTACAATGCCCACTTCCTAAAGGCATTACAGGATTCAAAACGGTCTCTGAGCTAGGAAATGTGTTATCTCATATACTGAATCCCCCAGGCAGGATGCTGAGCAGAATCGGCCAGTGCAACGTTAAACGTGGCACATCCTTGTTTACACCGTTGGCTTTTTACCATGCGGGTGGGCACATATGGGCAAGTTTTTTTCCTAATATTGAGGAAGGATTGATGAAGAACCTTCAGTCTGGAGTCTTGGGGAAAGTGCTAAATGGTGAATAAAAGTGTGGGCATCTTTAGGGCATGAGATAGCGTCTTGCCCAGTACAGATGAGGAGCAAGGGGACAGCAGGGCTGTGCCGAGTGTGTGGAAAAAAACCCACCACAACCCAGGGAATAAAGTACCTGCATACAACTTGGTTGAAAGGGGGAACACATTTGGGGTCCAGCGCTGGCATGGCCAGGAGGAGAGCCTACATGGAGGAGCACCATGGTAGCGCTCCATGAGGATCACAACTGCTCTAGCCATAAGCAGTCAGAAACTGGTGCATAACCCACTCAGTCCATTATCTGGGCACACCCATACTGCTGTAAGATGGTTTGTATGTGTTTCATTAACCGTAAACACTGCATTTTTAGCTAGGTCAGTTTACAGAGCAGGAGAACAGCGTGCATATCAAAGCTGGGAGTAGGTGTCTCCCAGGAAGGGCTGTCCCTGGCTTTGTCAGAAAGGCGGAGCCATGCACTGGACCAAGCAGTCAATATGTTTAGCAGCTCAAGAAGATTAAAACAAACTCATTGGATTTGTCACTTGCAGAGCTTTATCCAGCAGTCACATTTAATTTCCTAGCTCTCAATGCCTGTAACCTAATTTCGACATCTGTATGGGGTGTACGGAAAGCAAGGAGGGATGGGGGCAAGGGTCAGACTTGGAAAGAGCCACTGTCAATTTAAACATCATTTAACCTCTTGGAGCTGAAACAAGAACAGAGCAGCGTGGTGAATAACACCGAGTGGTAACACAAGGACCAGTGCTCACTGGTTACGGTGTTCCCCTCACCTTGAAGCATCCAGTGTGAGGCCATGCTGGAACACATCAAAGCCTGTGGCCATGGATAAGCCCACGACAGAGCAGGTACACCCCTGGAGGGACTGGGGAAGGCCAGGCTGGAGCAGGTATACAGCTCTGAAGGGATTGTGGCCCATGGATAAGGCCATGCTGGAGCAGGTGCATCTCAAAGCAACTGTGGCTGTGGATAAGCCTATGCCAAAGCAGGTACATCCCTGGAGAGA
>NW_010245688.1:10519-36657 GCF_000690775.1 Eurypyga helias
GAGATTGTAATTGAAATTCCTTTAAATTTTTGTAACCTTGGATTTGAGTTGCATGTTATAGGAATTGCCATAGCAGGAACCACCTGACCCAATGCAAGACAAGCTTTCCAAGAAGCAGTGCAAGTGCAGCAGTGACCTGACCTGACCTGGCTTTGGTGCCCAGTAACTCCATGCAACACACCAACTCTCCTGTTCTGAGGGACCGCCATAATAGATGTCAAAGCCAAATGTCATGGACTAAATGAACTCAATGGACATTCGTGGATGATTTAAAGGTAGGGGTGGTCCAAATGCTAAGGGAATGCCATCTGTGTATTATACCAAAGGATGGGAGGAGGAGTTGTGGTGGGTAATGAGGTTGTATTGGATAGTGTAGTACCTGACCATGATGTAAATGATATGGAATAAGGGGTGGAGAATGGGCTGGGCTGGGCTGGGATAATTTACTTTGTAGTAGCTAGTATGTGGCTATGTTTTGGATTTGTGCTGAAAACAGTGTTGATAACAGGGATGTTTTAGTTACTGCTGAGCAGTGCTTACACAGAGTAAAGGCCTTTTCTGCTCCTCACCCACCCCACCAGTGAGGCGGCTGGAGGTGCACAAGAAATTTTGAGGGGTCACAGCTGGAACAGCTGACCCCAGATGACCAAAGGTATATCCCATACTGCATGATGTCATGCTCAGCATATAAAGCTGGCAGAGGAAAAAGGAAGGAGGGGATGTTCAGAGTGATGCCCTCTGTCTTTCCAAGTAACATGTTGGAGCCCTGTTTTCCTGGAGAAGGCTGAACACCTGCCTGCCAATAGGAAGTGGTGAATAAATTCCTTGTTTTGCTTTGTTTGTGTGAGTGGCTTTTGCTTTACCTATTAAACTGTCTTTATCTCAACCCACCAGTTTTCTCACTTTTACTCTTCTAATTCTCTCCCCTGTCCTGCTGAGTGATTGATCGGCTGTGTGTTGCTCAGTTTCCAGCTGTAATTAAACCATGGCACCTGCCTTGCTCCCTTTTCTGGGATGTGACCTGTTATTCTGTTCCATCTGCTTTTACAGATGAAGGTAGTGCTGCTGTCTCATCCATTTCCCCTTTCCCAGCTAGTCCCATCTCCTGTCTGTGCTGTGAGAGGTTTGGGATTCCCAGCCGTGGCTGGGGTTTACAGTCCCCCTGGTCTCAGCACTGCTACGTATCCCAGCTCTGTTTGCATGCTGGCTCTGCATGTGCCCTCTCCCCAGATGAGGATTAAGCCTTTCAAGTTTATGAAAGCACTTCTCCGCAGTTATCTCTCAGCCAAGTTATCCAGATTTAATTACTTTAATCATTCCTCAACTCCTTCCAGACCCTCAAGTCATTATTGTTTGATTTTTTTTTTTTTTAATTCTTTCCAGTTTGTCAATGTTCTACTTTTGTTTTGTGCTGCAGGCGTGTCCAGAGACCTCAGAACTGGTGAAGACTCTTCTGATCTTGCAGTTGGATTTCTTGGTTAGCTCTCAGGCACAGAGTGCACCAAATGATTCTCCCCGCTGAGCCCGGCCACTTTGGCTGGTGCAGTGAGGACTGCCGTGATACCAAGTTAGTGGTTAGGTGAACGGGTAAAAGCTAAAGAGGTGTTGGGGCTGGAGCTCACAGGGTTACCCAGGGGACACTGCCCTAAAACAGAATGTTTCTTGAGAGCTGCTGGGTGTTGCCAGCTCCTGGTGATGTCAGGGTGAAACCTAAGGCTGCCATTCCTCTGTGCGTGGATGCTGGGAAGCATTTCGAACACACGTTTTCAATCATTTTATCACATGTAGCACCATATCTTCAGGGGTTTTTGAAGCCTTCAGTCCCAGAGACCTGTTATTTGTTCTGGGTTTATTTTTTATTTATTGTTTCTAGTTCTTGGGGTTTTAGAAAACTTCTTGAAAGCAGAGCCTGATGGCTTTGAGACGAGTACTGAGTTTCAGAGCCTCTCCTTGGCTTGAAGCCAACCACACAGGCTTCCCGGGGCAAGAGGATGATGAAGTTTGGTTCTGGAGCATCATACTTTTTATTGCCAGTACTCCCCAAACTGTAAATTAAAGTGCAACCCCAGCCTGTCCAGAAAGGGTGGGAATCGCTTAACCTGTAGAGAGGCATGTCTGTGCAGAACAGGAAAGACATGGAGTGAGCACTTCTGGTTTTATATTTCTTTCCTTGAATCTTTTAATTTATTAAATATGAATAATTTATTGCATCTGGAAATTGACATTAGGTAGAAGAAATAGAATCAATTTTTAATAAATATGAGCAATAAATAAAACATTTAATAAATTATGCATGGCAAAAGATTACTGAAAGATTAAATAATGATCTTGTATACATACTCAAGCTATTATTTATTAATAGCGCTTTGCAGTGCAGCATTTATGACACTCGGGGAAAGTACAGTTTCACCTGAAAAGTAAGCCAGGATAGAGGGAGCTGCAATTTCCATCTTTGTACCTCAGTGTCTTTCAGATCAAACGTTTCGCATTGATGAGGGAAAGAAAATGTTTCCTTCCCCTTGTCCTGGCTCTGGAAACTCTGTGTGCCCCACACCCCAATTTTTCCTTCCTGCCTGCTGCCAGGCTGAGGCTTTCTGCAACTTAACCGTTGTGATCTTGTTACTCCCTCCTAAAACATGTAACATAAAAAAAATCAAGAAAGCCAGGTGAAAAAAGCAGTGGCAGTCAATTAAGTACCTGCAATTTTTTTTTTGTCCTCTAAATACATTGATTTTTTATGATACCAACTCTTCATGCTCAGGGATGCAGGTGGTTGTATCAAACACCCTCTCTATCAAACCTGGTGTCCCACGGGCTAAACTCTGCTATGAGGCATTAGATTTACTGGAATTGACCAATATATTTGCTGTTAAACTTGTTTCTTCCCACAAAGGTTTGGCTTTCAGCGAAGAGGATGCAAATACAGTTCAGTGGAAAACCCTCCAAAAAGGCTTTCTGCTGTACAAAAGAAATGTTTTGGTTTCTGAAACTGAAACAACCAGTTTAAAGCAGGTTTATATATTTGTTAATGAATATCTGATTCAAAATATGGGCAAAAATACATATTTTTCTTTAGTTTCAACATATGTAGGCAGTGTTTTTCAACAGAGACCAAAGGAGTGGGAGTAAAAAATCCCATTGATTTTTATTTTTTATTTTTTTAGGAGCAATTGTGTGTCAAGAAATTGTGTACCCTTTCAACAACTTCTTCAGATTCCAGTTGCTTAGCTGTGTGTCTCTGTGTCTCACTGTAGTGCTCAGTGACAAAACAGTCTGGAGCGGCAGATTGGGACCTGCTTTGGGCCTTCCAGAAAGTGGTCATGTCTGCCTGCAGTCTGGCACCTCGTTTCCTTCCACTCAGAATTATCCTGGTGATAAATATAACCATTAATTATATTTTAACCTACATAATTCTCTTTTTTTTTTTTCCTCATGTATTCCTTCTTAGAGCATTTAATTGCCAGTGGAAGACTTAAAGGAGGTGTTTTACGCAGTCTGTGTTTAAGTACGCAGGGATTAGCAATATCACTTTGATATCTCAGTGGAAAAATAAAAGGTTAAACAATGCAAAGGGCAAGTAGTGGCCAAACTTGACCAGCCAGTTTCTAAAGGACACCGAGCCATATGTTGCTTTCGTATCGTGCTGGGGGGTGAAGGAAGGCTGATGGCCACCAGAGCCTGTCCCCCTGCTCCACCCCAATGAAGGCTCAGCTGGAGCAGCATCGCAAACAAAAGACCAGGGACTGATTCCACTTTCCGCGGGCTCACACACACTTTAATGCATTTTAAAAAAACATGTAGTGCGGTTTAAAGGCTGTCCGTCTGCATTTCCCATCAGAGGGTTGGCCAGGATTACACGTATAAAATCAGATTGTGAGCCTGGATGCAATAATATGTAAAAGGGGGACCTGGGGAATTGCACCCTGCGTCAGAAACTCGTCTTGCTGACGACTCTGGGACTGCTCACCGGCTGAAAAGTCTTTTTTGTTCCCAGACTGTTACTATGATCCTGAAGGAATCCAAACTAATAGCAGAGCATGTTTTTGGTGAGGCAGAGAGGTTATTTCCCAGCCTGTTCAGGTTCCACACTGCCGCTGCCGATGTTCCCGAGTACAGAGCTCGCTCATGTCAAAATGAAGCAGGTGACTGTGCTGGACTTGCAAACAGAGATGAGTACGGCCACATCAACTACAGCCTTCTGTTGAAATGCAGTGTCAGGGCATCTTAAGCGATCGGCTGGAAGCGATTGCTCCGTGGCACACGCCAGACAGTTTCAATAATGCTGCTTCTGGGAAGGAAGGCAAAGAACAAACACCAATAGTCATTTTGCCTTTTTCCCTCAGTGCCAGTAATGCTTAGCGCTGATCCTTCCCTAGCAGGTGCCCGGGACTGCTTTACTCCATTCTGCTGGCGGTTTCTTTACACCGTAAGGTTTGGGTTCTGCTCTGTGAGCAAGCACACCGAAATGCAAAGCCTGAGGACCAGCTTCCTGCCCTTGAGACAACCTTCGTCCAAACCTAAATGTTAATTTTGCCAATATGGCTTTTTTTTGTTATGGATTATTTCCAGCTCCTGTGGGCAGCTGGAATCACTAAGCGATCCCGGTGTCCCTCTGGGCTCTGTTTTGCGTGCTTTACACCACACCCCAGGAAGTGTAAGGTCTAAGGGAGCTCAGCGCCTTGAGACTAGAAGTAGTATCACATGCTGACTCGATCCTGCATGGTCTGGCGAGCCCAGAATTTGCACCTCTGGGGATGACAGCTGGCAGCGCCGTCTCCTTCCCCTTCCTGTGGCTGTCAGCTGAGGAACAGATCTGAGAGGGCAGCAGAACATGTGCAGTGAAACCTGAAAGGGGTTTACCTCAACATCTGGAGTTTCCACTGGGAGCAGTGATGATATTAGGTTGTAAACATATGTTGCAGATGACATTTAGAGTATAGATGGCTGCTGAGGAAATGAGATGTTTAAAATGCCTCTTACACTTCCCAGGTTTTTCCATCTATACATGAAAGAATTAGAGATGCAAAGACAAATGCAGGGGAAATGATAAACCTCTCACCTCCAAAACGATCATTTAGATTAATAACTCTATTTTTCAACTCTTGGCAGCACTAAACATCTTCTTACATTATATATAATCTAATCTAATCTAATATTTAATTCCATAAGGTAGGATCTTTTGATAGGAAGTACTACAGCACAAGAGCTGGAATAATGACATTTGCTGAGACTTTACCCTTTTACACTGAAAAAGAGCTTAGAAGGGTGCTGTGGAAAAGCATGAACAAGCATGTTTGTTTGTGCATGTATAGATTCAAAGTGAGAGAGGGAGAGGCTGGCTGTGTGTGAGAGAGCATTTAATAGTTTAAAGACTGTTAGAAAATTGTGGGGTGAAGTCTTACCCTCGCTTAAGGCAATAGGCTCTTTGACTTGAATGGGAGAAGGACTTTGCTGCTGGTGCTACTTAGATCCCCAGGGAGGGAGGGAATTGTGTTTAGCTTTACTTGCCAGCCTTCAGCTACTAGAATGCTTGAAAATTTTCTTTTCCTTTCTTTTCATTTTTTAAATGGAGAGAGACTGGATTATGCTACTGTTGCAACATGAAAGCAAATTTCCCCTAGGAGAGATACTCAGGGACCAATGGTAGCAGTGTCTCTTACTGTTCAAAAGATTTATTTTGAGATTACCAGCTCTGATAACTTTGCAAGTCGGTTTAATTCTTGAAGACCATCCTAGTTTAAAAGTGAAGGTGGTAAATAAAAAATACAGATGGGTATATCTTAGGGTAAAGTCTCAGTGAGCATAGTGTATGTAAACAGCTCAAGAAGGATTCAAAGTTACAAATTTTGCATGAAAGGGTTTAATTATTCATGCACCGAGTCAGTAAATGAGGTTATGATGCCACGGGTGCATTGGCCCTCACATGAGAATTGTAATCAATGGTTATTATAAATTTTCCTGGATCTGTTCAAGGGTAAGGCAGCTCAGTAACTTTTTAAAACTTCAGCTTTTGTGATGAGATGCTGAAGTTTGCAGTCCTGGAAGCTACCAAATAGTCACAGGAATGATCTGGAAGATTTTCAGAGGTTTCACTGATTGTGACTCATGGGTGTTAAAAGCTTCTCAAGGACAAAGAGTATTTGGAAGGGCTTCCAAAACAGGGTAGTCCTTGAGTCCTGGAAAACATCCTGGGGCCTGGCTTGCAGTAGCAGCCTGCCCACACTCAAGTTGCCATAGTGGCAAATTTTCAGTCTGAAATGTCCATGTCCCATCACAATTTTGATTTTCTCTCATGACCACAAGTCTCAGGAGAGGTGAAGAGAAAGAAGGCAGAGGAAAAAGAAGGGAAATAAAGATGACTGGTACTTTTAGTCAGGCTTTAGGGGTAGAGGCAGGTGCCAGGGCTGTTGTCACAGGGGCATGAATTTTTTCACAAGGAACCCAGATTTGAGGTGAAAAAAAAGCAATGAGATATGGGTAGGGGGGTGGGGCAAAAAAAGAAAAAGGCAATTATTTGTGTTACTTTCCATTGTGGGATGAAAAGTTATGCTGAGCTGTGTGGCCCATGCTGGACAAATCCTCATTTCTGGATCTTTTCCTGAGCACTCTCTGGCCACATAACTGTGTTCAAGCACTGACACAAAGGGCTCATCAACAGGAGGGCAAAACATGCATGTAAAGTACTCCGTGCTGCTCCTGTTTGACGTCACCAAGTCCATTAGATAACACGGTTTCTGCAGTAAACCTGTATCAGCCAGCTGTGACTTAAGAAGCTTTACTCCCCTGCTGCTGTGACTACTGTTTGTGGGCATGAGTGTCTCCTTTCCCTGGAAATGTGTGGGAATGGCTGAGCTTAGGGTCTTAGTCCAGCAACGCAGATGTCCGCAGCTGGACTCCAAAGTAGTGGTGGTGTTTGTGTCTGACTGTTCTGCTTCGTGCTTTGCCTAAGTCATTGTGGCAATTTCTCCTGTCACCTTTTTTAAGGTGAAACATCGGTTGAATGTTTCTGTGTGGTGACTGTCAGCTTGCGTGTCTGTTCTGCTTTTGTTTGCAAGCACTGATGTGGGTACCATTAAATTATAAAAGAGGTGAGATTTAGAAATGGAAGGATTTTAATATATTAAGAGAAAAGCACTTTGCTGATAATAGTTCTGAAGAGCCTACCACTCGTGTGAGTTACATAGAGAAAAATAAATTGCTACCCTAAAATGCAGAAGGCTGAAAGGTGCTTTTAGTCCAGAAATCAGATTCACGTACAGGAGTATTACCCTTTGATTGTCTGTGCCAAGCCTTTGTCCTCATATTCATTTTACCGAGGGATGAGGCATTAGCTAGCGAACCTGAGCCTGGAGATTCTGCCAGTTTCATCCATCAACAGCAGCAGAGAGATAATAGAGTGAGAGCAACGTGGGAAAGCTCTTTGCAGGATGAGTATGGGCACCCTGGCACCTGGGCTGGGTTTCAGTCTGGGACTGACAGTTGTGTAGGAGTGTGCAGGGGCATCTAAGTCCTGGTGTCGCTCCTATGACAGACGCTGCTTGTTCTGCTCAACTTTCCTCTAAGCTCTTCACAGGGCTCCCTCCTCTCCAGCTCAGATCTGCTTCATGCTTGTCTCACCCCAAAATTTCTGCTTGAAAACAAGATGTGATTTCACCGAATGGCTCCCTCTCACTTTCAAGAGCGCAGTTGGGATTCACATCCCACTGCTGCCTCGTTTTGAGATTGAAATAAAGCTGCCCTGCCATTCTCTACATCACCCTGAAGTGAAATCTCCCTAGTAGCAGGGAGATGGCACTACTCCCTGCCCCCATCTTGGGGTCCAGCTGATGTGCATGGTGGAGCCTGGAAAGTGATCCAGCTAGGCAGCTGGAGAGTGTCTATTTTAGGATATTCTGGCCCCGGGAGCTGGCTCTCCACAGACTATGGTGAGACCTTAAATACCTATTGTGCCTGTAGGAACCTGTCTTGGTATCCTTTTGTATCCTGAATCCCACCTCTGGGATGAATAGGTGTAATTTGTTACTACCCCTGGCCATCTGTGCTGGAGCTGTGTCCTGCAGCCTGTTTTGCCATGTGGAGGAGGAGGCTAGATCCTGACTGCTCTGTGTTGGTGCTTGGTGTGTGAGAGTAGCCGAGAGGGACATTGCTGGCAAGATCTCTGCTCCTGGGCAATGCACACAGGCTCTCCCTGTCTTAAACACTCCAGCTGTTGCCCTGACAAACAACTCCTTTCCTGTTCAGGGGCAGAGCATCTAGTGATGCACACCTTCCAAACCTGCATCTTGAGAAAGGTCTGCCAGGGCTGCCCGGCCTATTCCCCAACTTGTCAGGGGCACACAGGATGGCACGGGCAGGAGGCTGCTCCTGGGCAATGCACACAGGCTCTCCCTGTCTTAAACACTCCAGCTGTTGCCCTGACAAACAACTCCTTTCCTGTTCAGGGGCAGAGCATCTAGTGATGCACACCTTCCAAACCTGCATCTTGAGAAAGGTCTGCCAGGGCTGCCCGGCCTATTCCCCAACTTGTCAGGGGCACACAGGATGGCACGGGCAGGAGGCAGGTTCCTGCTCAGGGGCAGAGCATCTAGCGATGCACACCTTCCAAACCTGCATTTGAGAAAGAAAAGCGCCGGGCTACCTGGCCTATTCCCCAACTTGGCAGGGACACACAGGATGGCACGGGCAGGAGGCAGGTTCCTGACCTCACAGCTCAGACATTGTGGGAAAAAAAGGCTTTTTTCCTTTATATATTCAAAGGCAGAGGCCCAAGCACTCTCTATTTGTGCAGCTTGCAACAGAAAAGGACAAATGTGTGGGTGTCTCTGCCCTCTTGTCTCACAATAAAACTACTGGTGTAGTTGGGAGAGTGAACTGATGCAAGCAGCATCTTTATTCTCTGTCCTAACACACCTGGGATCCTGTGTGGTCCATTGGGAAGTCGGTGAGAATTTTGTCAGTGGCCTTCGGTGAGTTTTGGACCATTTCTTTTCTCCTGATGCTCACTACTTTGGTAAGAGAGTTGCTCTGCAAGTGAAACAATAACTCATTTTCCATTTTTGCCTCTCTTCATGTCTTGGCATTGGCTCACATTGGTTTTCACTGATATGGGTGAGTTTAGTTGCTTCTCTTTCCTTTACTACTTCTTACCTTTAAGAGAAACCAGAAAAGTGAAATACAAACATCATGACAGAGGTTTTAAATGAAGAAGGAGTTCATAGCTGAATATGTCAATGGATAATTACGTGTAGCAATTATAACATATATTTTGCATTGTGAATTGACTAACATTACCGGGGGTGTGTGTGTGTGTGTGTGTGTGTAAAGGCCAAGGGGAAACAAAGGCAGGCTCACAGTCAGGCAGGAATTTGAACAATGGATGAGACAGTTCAGGCGAGATCAGGTAATATCAGTCAAAGTACTTCCAAAAGCTACCGTGAAGTTGGTTTGTTTCATAGCTGATGAAAACCGAGTAGAGAATGAGGTGCCAAGCCACCCTTTTTGCTGATGCACAGATCTGGCTGGAAGCGGTACGTGTCTCACGCCTGCCTATCGCCGTTAAGCACCAGGAGTAGCTTTGGGATCAGCTATCTGGTTTTCTGGCAGTGAGTATACAGGCAGGAAGAATAGAAAGGAAGATAAGGTATGGAACATGTTATTATGAAAAGCTTCCTAAAAACCTTAGATGTCTGCAGCTTATGTGTGAGTCCTCATGGTCTTTGTTCTGCTGGAACTGACGAATGTTGTCCTAAAATGGCTATACTTCTAACTCCAAAGCTGCTCTCAGTTGTAGTTAAGTACACACTCCAATTATCTGTCTCAGAGGAAGCTGGAGAAATAGCTGTGGGTACAAACCTCTGCCGCAGAGTCAGTATCAGTGATCACAAGTGGTAAGTAGAACGGGAGAACATCAAAGGACCTGATGCAAGGACTGAAACTCGGGAGCTGCGCGAGGCTCTTCAAAATGCTTCCCAGCTTTTCAGAAACTCTTCAGAAGACTGACAGCTTCAACCAGCACGCTATGTTTTTTGGGATTCAGAAACCGTGATCAACACTGAAAAAATACAAAATATGTTCCATCTTTAATGTTATTCATAGATAGATTGGCAGGGCTAAAGAACTAGGTATCAGCACAAATGTGAGTGATAACCTTTGCGTCAACGTGAGGCTGAAACATCTTTCTTCTTTTCAGCCCTCATCACAACACCCAAGTGTCTCTTGGAAGCATTAGTCAATATATCCTCAAAAAAGCACTCTAAAAACACATTGCGGATGGGGAACTGAGGCGAAGAGTCCTCGTGATTTAATAAAGGTCATGGAAACAGCAGATGTAAATCCTGGAACTGAAGCTTGAATTGACTAAGGATCATTAATGTATCTGCATTAGCATGCTAGTTCAGCTGAAAAGTGCACTTCTGAGGGAGCCTCCTGCTCGTCCCACCTCCAGGGTGCCATCAAGGGATGGTGTTGGATCGCACAAGCGATCCCGGACCGAACCAGGAGTGTGTGCACCTGCTGCTGGTGGGTGTTCAGTCCTCAGGACCAGAGTAAAGCTGGTCTGAAGAAAACACCCTGAATGTGCATCTGCTCTTCCCGCTTTTGCACTGTTTGGGAAAGGAGACAGCCTCGGTGCCCTTTAGCACAAACTCTGTGAGTGCAAGCTCAGGCTGTGAGGATGAAAGGCAAATCAGACATAACGAAATCACTGTGAAATACAACAGTTTCCCCTCAACTAATGGCTGGTTATTGGAAACAGTTTGTCCCATGCCTTTGATCTTGCTGAGGGATCACCAGCGAGGAAGTCTGCGCTTGGAGAGTGCCAGTGCCGTTCCTGCCGGAGCAGCTCTGCAGAACCAGCCGATCTAGTGAATTTACTTGAACAGAGCTTAAACCACAGAGTACACAAATGAAATTAGAGTATGTTTCCTGGGCAAATGCTGTTTAATCAATATGGAAACCAAAGCTCTGATGAGTTAATAGGATGCAGAAAGCTGATGTGCTTTGGGTAGCTTGAAGCTGAAATCAGGAAGTCTGGGTATTAGCCCTGTTTCTGACAGTGAGTATTTGGTCAAAACCAAACCAAACCAAATTCCATTGGTACATTTTTGAGTATTTTAGCATGCTGTACACAGATGTGATATGCTGGGTACACTTATGTGGCAGATTCCTGAGTGAAGAAAAATATAGTATTTCACCCATCTCCTTGACATTGCTTACCTTGCCTAAGTGCTGTTGAATGAATGATGAATAAAGAAACCTCATTACAAGCAGAGTGCATAAGAGCAGAGCTGTTCTGTGTTAGGTGGGCTGGTGGCATACTTGTCCTTAGCACGATGCATCTCCTTTATAAATTATATGAGCACGGGTGAGGTGGGGGGAGAATAATTAGCCGTCATTGGCCTGGAGTTGAAATCTTCTGAGAGCAGCGGCTTCACTTGTCTTGCTCATCAATTTTTCTCCATTTATAATGAAACTACGTAATCAGGAAAGTGGCTGATGCACATTTGATAAGCAGCAGCTATAAGGAAAAGAAATTGGCTGCCTAGAGCCAGAGTGACTCTTTTCTGCAGCCAAAATGCCAGCGTTAACAAAGGGAACAAGATTTCCAAAGCCAGACTGCTAAATTAAGGCCACACTGACAACTTGGCAAGGTTCCAAGGAAAACTGAATTTCACCCAGATCTTCTAATACAAATGGGAACTTCTTGAGCAAAGAGTATTTAATATTGGCTGTGCCTCTGCTGAGTGGACTTTTAGATCATGAGATTATGTATGTTCTTTATTTGTCTGTCAGCAACTGCTCTAATTTGTGTCCACACCTTCGATTTTATTGTGATTTAAGCCTGTCCGTGCAGCAGTGTTAATAGCATTGCTGGGACAGAAGCCACAGTAAGTAAGCCTGTCTGAAAGGCTCCTCACAGCGCATTGAAAACGCTGCTCCCTGGGATGCAAAATGCTGATCTAGTGTGAGCATGCTGTGCTGGTTCAAAGTTATTCAAGAAATGCTGACAAGCTGATGTTTACACGAGGTGAATGTGTGCTGGATTGGGTATCCTCTGCCCTTTTGCTGCTAGCATGAAGTCAGAGTATAAGTATGATGTCAGCATGAACCTCACCCCGTACACTGATTTGATGGAGGTTCTTTTCTGAGTCCTCTCCTGATCGGGGTTGAATTGCTGGAGTGGACTGGCAGTGTCCAGAGCTGATGTCCAAGGATCATGACACCATGACAATATCAGATATGAGCAGGACACTGCTGGTGGCTTCTCTTCCTTTCCTTCTTTTTCCATTGTTTTTATTCTTTCCTTCTTTTTTGCTACCACTAACAGCAGTTGCAGACTTCGTCCCCTTAGTACATTCTCAACTAAGTGTCCTCGAGTAATTGTCCTATTGAATTCATGTGAGAATTTAAAATTAAGCCATTAGCATTCCGCCAGCCTCTCAGTAGGTTACCTGTCAGTGAAGAGAGGCGTTCTTGCAATCAGTTCCGGTGGACAAATACTTTTATTGCCCCTGAACAAATGTGCGAGCTGTCTGAATAGAGGAGAGAACAGATGTGGTACCCATTTATTTTTGGTTTAATTCTTGCTGCCGTTCAGAGCTAATCCAGTTTGCAGAAGCAGGGGTGTGCATTACTGTAGGGACATACATTATTACAGGGACTAGAGTGTTTCCAGCAGTACCTCTGGAATCATCTTGCATTACAAGCTCTTAAATGTGATGAGTAACATACTCCACTGCATCTTTAGAAGTGAGGGAGCTTTCCTTTAAATGTTGACAAATGGGTAGGAGGGAAGTACAAAAATATTGACTAGAACACTTGAAGTCCTCCTTAGTTGCAAGCTTTATAATAAGGTGAGAAGAAAGTGCAGAATGTTTAGTCAGCTCAGTGTTTATGTCCAAGTACCACAGCACATTTAAACACTTGAAATCATCCAGTGAGGAGTAGTTAAGTCAAAACCCTACTCACATCATGGAGTTTGTTTTGTATTTTCATTAAATACACAGCAAACTGCTTCTGTGCAGCTTTCAGCATGAGAACACCAGATTCCTGGCTGTGTACTGAACTGCAAGGACAACACAAGCTATTCTCAAGGTCTCTTGTCAGTCTGCTGCTTTCCCTCCTCCAAGGAGGAAGCCCTGTAGTGGACCATCACCTTATTCTCTTGCCCTACTCTGTTGACTGAGTTTAAAATGAGATGTAGCAGTGTGGGCAGTATTATTCCTGAAGGTATCATTGGATCTTTACCCTTATGTTCTGACTTCTCCACGTTTGTCTCCCATGGGTGCTGTGGCATTGCAACACCCAACCCTGTGTGTGAGCAAGCACGTATGTAAGGCCACAGTCCTACCAGGACCTACTGTCACAAGCTGTATTTTGACGGCTTATTGCCACCTGACTCACGGAGAGTTTCTCTGCCGTCAGCTGTCATCTGGAGCAATGATGGCAGAGGAGGATGAGCGGGAAGCGCAACGTGTTGCAGGCTGTCCTGACGCACAACCATGCTGATGTGCTCCTTCAACCTGTGTTCATGTTGATTCACCACTCAAGGGTTTTGGGGGAGAAGTCATTGCTCTTGATATAGTGCATGATTGTTGACCAGCACCTCCTGTTGATAGTCCCTGAATGGTCCCATCAGTCACCAAGTCACAGAGGGACAAACCTGCATCCATTTCATCTGTAAGCAACTGCCTGACTCCATCTGCACGTCACATCACATTCAAAAAGAGAGCTGGGCTGTGAAGGTTAGCCCATGCATGCTACGGCATATTTCTAGCAGAACTAAATCTTAACTTTTCTGTAGCCAGCAAGGTTGTTTTTGAAGATTTCAAGCATAAAATGTTGAGTTTTATCCTCCCTGCCAAGTCTTACAATGCCAGCACAGCTCAGATAAAGTGAATGGAGAATTATAGAGATGCTGCATTGGTAAAGACAGCAACAGTCTGAATTTAAATCTCCTTCTTGTTAGATTAAAATTAAGTACTTTGAGATCTCCAGATCATTAATTAGTCTTGAAAATATTGTGTAAAATAAAAGCTTAGAAAACTATATTACATGCTTACAATGGCATTGATATTTCCTTTAAGCTTCTTGAAAATTAGCTTGTATTTTGAGGAGAAATTGTGAAATTGTTCTTATTTTCACTTGAAAAATAGGATCCTTTAAAAACATTGATTGCCTCATTTTCATTCAAAAATGTCTCTCTCTGTGAATGAAAGCTAGTTTTAAATGGAATGTTCTGAAACATTAATTATTGACACAAGAAAATAAATATTCTCATATTGAAATATAAACACGGAAAAGGAGCATTCATTCTTCCCCATGAAACAGTTTAGCCTTTTCTTGCATGGTAATTGTCTGCACAAGCCACTGGTAAGACTGCACGTGCTAGGATTCATCTTTGCGGAATGGTTTTTGAAGGCATTAGCTCCACAGCAAACTCTGACGGGCAGGGTGTGGAGTGAGGGAGAGGGAGGTTCATAGAGATGGTATATACACCGGGTGTATTTTTGCCTCTGTGCAGGAACTCTGGAGCATGTGTTCAGTGGGCTGCAAAATCACTTAACAAAAACATGCATTTTTTTCATACATTTTGGGAAACGACACTAGTCCCTTCAGTCTGAATGCAGAAGCTGTGCTTATCCTACTGAAAGTCTACTCTCTAGACCTTTCAGATGCATGAATCATATCCACATATGGGGTTTCTGCCTCAGCATGGTGTTTCATTTCATTAATATCTTCATTATCTTGCTAGCACGTGGACTTCTTTCAATGTTAGTCAGGAGTCATAGTTTTGCTGTCAACCTGTCTGAGATCTCTGCTTGACTTGAGTCATTCACCTGCCTCAGGCCCCTCTGATGGCACAGACCCAGGACAAAGAGGGTCAGGGAGCCTCTGCATGTGGCAAAGTGTTAATCACAGACCAGGGGACAGCATGTAAGGAGGTGGAGAGGGCTTTGCCGTCAGCAGTAGAGTGTGCACCTTTCCAAGAACCTAAGAGTAGTACATGGAGGAACATGATGACTGGTGTTCTTTGCTCAAAATATATTTTCTTTTTTTCTTAAAGAGGTCCAAGGTTTCATGGAGTTTTTCCATGTGGTCAAAATACAGCCATATTGCAGAACCGTGAAAAGCTTGAGGTAAATTTGTAGAGTCTAGAGCAGGATTTCTGCTTAAGATCACAGAATCATGGAATGGTTTGTGCTGGAAGGGACCTTAAAGACCATCTAGTTCCAACCCCCTGCCATGGGCAGGGACACCTTCCACTAGACCAGGTTGCTCAAAACCTCATCCAGCCTGGCCTTGAACACTTCGAGGGATGGGGCATCCACAGCTTCTCTGGGCAAACTGTTCCATGCCTCAACACCCTCTTCATGAAGAACTTCTTCCTGACAAGATAAGGTGCAGCCCAGTGGTTAGGGATCTCTGTGGACCCAAATTTCTTTGCCTTTTTTAGCTTGGTGATTTGAATCTGGGTCTTCCATGCCTTAGGCTGATCAGCTGAACTGTGTGGCTATTGAGTGGTCAGAGATTGTCCTTCTCCATCTCTTGCAGAGGTGTACTTGTTAAAAGTAAAAAAAGCAAAAAGTCTTGGGCTTGTCCCAGGGTGAAAGAGATTAGAATGCTGGTAATTTTCTGTAGAAACTGGAACTTCAACTCCTGGGTACCTACTGTCTTTGAGCTCTTCAGTCTGGAATCTCATGAAGTCACAGTTCAGCAAAGCAATTAAGCAAGCAATTCCATTGAAATCAATCTTCGTAAAATCTGTGGGCTAAAATACACTGGGCCATGGTGAATTTAAAACAATTCAAAAAAAATCTCACCTGCAAGGTAACTTTGCCTCACTAAACAATTAAATGCCAGGATATTCCACAACTGAACATACGAAGTGTCTTAGGAAGGAGGTCTCCTGCTGCATTCTCACATTCTCCTACTTTGGCAAGACATCATGGCAAATCTGTTTGTCTGCTCTATGGCCATGACCCCATGCTGGCAGTTTCAGCTGAGTCTGGCAGTGCTGGATATGGCACCCACCAGCATTAAACATACCTAACAGCAGACATTGGAAGCCCCAAGGGAGTCCACCCCTCCAGCAAAGTTTTTGCTTTCCATAGAGCTGGGAAGACAACACAGAACTAACTTGCATACAGGTTTTTGGGGATTTTTGCGGTCACTTGGCCCCATTTTTTTCATCAGAAATGATAGACATCCCCTGCCCTTGACTTTCATGAGTGTTGGACCAAAGAGATGTCACTCAGAGATGCTAACGGTGGTGTCCTACCTGCTCTAGGTGGCTCATGTAATCCTCTCTCTCTCAAAAGAAGTGCTTTGATACTCAACAGATGGATGTCACACAATTACTTACACACAGACACAGCTTCTCGGGTGCGCTGCGGAGCGACGGGAGGATGAGGGTCTAGCAGAAGGCAGTGCTGCCAGCCTGTGCTTGCTCAAGCACTTGTTTAACAACAGCTGAAGTTGTTTTCTCACTTCCAAAGTAAGAGTCGGTGCGCTTTTCGATAGGCTGGGTTTGGGTAGACTTGAAGGAAAACTTTTCACATATTTGAAACGCTCTGTCTGGGGCAAGCTGAAACCACTTAAAGTCCCCAGACGTGGGAGAGTTGGCAGGGCCGTTACTTTGTTGACACATCGGATTATATAAGCACTCGGCAGCTTTTCTGCGTGTGCATGGGTGTGTTGTGTATGTGTAGGAGAAGAATAGCAGTGGTCCAGACCAGAGACCATGATGCATAGGCATCCCATAATAACTTCCATACGCTGAACTGTCATGTTAAACTGCATGAGACATGGGGGGCGGAAGAGGGAGGCACAGCTTGGTTTTTACCTCCAGCGAAATTCCACTTCGGTGTGGGTGGATCTGCCATTTAGCTAAATGCAACAGGGTTGGACCTGGTTCCCTCAGTTCCTGGGTGGTATCCCACCAGCTATCTGGGCCTGGCAATGATGCTTCATGGGAGCAGGACGTACACTTCGGAGTGTACAGAGCTTCAGATATTGTGACTCGTGTCCACATCGGTGGTGTTTTAGATAAGCAATGGAGGCAATTCCTGCCTGGCTGCACAAAGACGAGGGTGAGCCTGTTCAGCTGGCCATGGGCTCGGGCTGGGTCTCCAGGTCCATAGGGAGGTGATGCATGGGGTATCGGGGTGGCCAGTGGGGCACGACACCTGAGCTTGAGCTTCTTGGGCTCAGTTTCTTTGCAAGTAAATTGGGATTTCTACTCATCTGTTTCCCAGGCTTGTTGTGTTTAAATGGCTTTGAATCCTTCGTTTAAAGGATTAAAGCATTTTCAAGGTGGAAATTGCCAGGCTTGGTTAATTCTATGACAAAATCTTGGAGGATCAAGTGTATGACTTACCTGGGAAGTTGCTGTAATGCTCTGAGAAGCAAGATAAAGTGTCAAAACAGAAGCCTGGATATTTAAGATGAACACAGCCCTTGGGAAGCACGTTTTGGTGAAGCCTCTCAGCTCCTTTGTGGACACAGGAGTGAAATCTAAGGAGTGGTCTTGCCCCAACAGGCATGATTCCATCGGTCATTGGTGAAGCTCATTCTCACAAGGGAGTACAACCTGGTAGGGCACCTCACCTTTGACTCATGTCTATCAGACAACACGTGCATTTAGGGCCTGACTTTCAGCGCTGGGGGCAACCATAGATGTAGTTCATGGCAGAGGTGTCACATCCCAAAAAACAGGTCCTTAACAGCTGAGCCCAAAATATCTGGGGCTCGTTAATGACTTCAATGGGCCTTAAAAAGAAAGGAAGGAATGACCTGAGAGTAACTCATCCTGTACTCAGAGAAGTGTCTCAGGCAGTTGTTTGTATTGCCTGATTTTCCCTCCACTGTTACAGAAGGACCCTAGATGATTATTTGAGGCTAAAGAAGGGACTTTTAAATCCAGAACTAGCTGAGAGGAATCTTCGGAAATGCCCATCTCTCAGTCTGTCTGTTCAGGAAGAGAAGAGGTAGATGAAGAGTCCTCAACAAGTTTAAGATCTTTTCCAGTACTCTCAGACTATCTTCACTGACATTAGTGGCTTCCTGATTAATGTTTCACTTGGATTTATGTTAATGACTTCATCAGTCCTTGGGTTCAGTGGACCACAGAAGACTGCAGTTTGTTTAAAGGCCTTCTACAAGCTTGTGTAGGGGGATTTTTATTGCATAACTTGACTTTCCATTTGTAAAAGCATTTATAGCATTTATTCACAAAAGAAAAAATGTTTGGGAGGAAAAAAAGTTTTGGATTGCAGGTGTTATTTGCACCCAGTTCTCATGGACTTCCTAATTTGAAATACCTCCCAAAGATCCTTAGGTTTCCCAGAAAGTGCTGTGTGGAGGAGGCTGAAGCTATGCAGCTATCCAGGGGACAGATCCCTCGCTCAGTGACATTTCTAGATTCCTGAAAACAGTCTTTAAATCTCCTCTTCTGCTTTACCCTTGCACATAAGTCAAAGAAAAATCAAAGTATTATGTCCTCCCTACTACTGGTCTGTGCAGTAATTCAGATGTTCTTTATGACCATGTATTTTATGGAGGATACTGGTTACAAATATTTTTTGTAATTCTCATTGATTCCAAGTAGCAATAAAACTCTGTCAGCCTGACAGAGATTCTGTTTTGAGTTGATTTGAGAAGACATTGCTAATGATATGGCCCTTACAGTCTTCAGCTTTCTCTCTCCCTTGTGAAAACCTCAGAGTTCAGGAAAACCCCCATAATTGTTCTATATTCAGGAGGTTTGCAGCCGATCCTCGCTGATTTACCTACCACACATCACATACAGAGGAGATGCTATCCCTCTGCAACTCAGTGTCATCTTAGATTGTGGTTGGTATTGATTATATTTCACATTGTGTTCTAGTTTAGTAATCCTCTTTCTTCAGGATCTTGTGATTGTACAATAGCAGAGTTTATCCAGTTCTTTTTTTCAGCACAGAACAGGGATTTTCTTGTCATATTGCACTGTGCTCAAGGGAGCTGAGCAAAGGGATCTAATCTCCATAATATTAATTTGTCTGCGCATTGAGGAAACAAAAGCAGCAATAAATCTGCACATGTTTGAGTTTTTGTTTGGTTTTGGGTTTTTTTGTTCGGCTATCCTGATGATTTATGTAAGGAGTTCCTGGGCAGGGGGGAGGGTGAGGCAGCCAGTGGTCTCAAGTTAACAGTGAGTCATAATATATTTAGCAAGGGATAATGCAAATGCCAGAAAAAAAAAAAAGGGGGAGGGGTGGGGGGGGGGAAGAGGCAAGACAGAGGAAAGTGTTTTCCCTGATAGGAAAGTTATTAAAGATTTATCTCAAGAGAGAACACAGTATGTGTGCAGCTTCCCTGGCCTTTCCTTTAGAAGGAGAAGCCTTGAAAGATCAAGGGTAAGAAGGAAGGGAGGGTGTAAGGATGATGCTAAGGGCTTGGAAAAGGAGAATGCCTGGCTGAGGTCTGGAAAGCAAGTTGAATGGAGATGTGTGCCCTAGAAAGGAAGACCTGAGAACAGAGGACCCCTCCCTACCAGATACAAACACCATTGTTTTCCAGACCATTTCTGTCAAGGAAAATCGCTGCTCGTGATTCCTCATACAGACCTCTCCTGCTAACTCACTGGAGGGGAAGGTAGGTGACAGCTGCTGTCTGGGTGGATGCCAGCAATTGAATCAGGGGCTGTCGGAGCTGAAAGCATCCGTGCTTAGAGCTTGTGCTAATTGTGTTTTTCTGTCTCATTCCCTCTGGTACAGAAGAGGCGAGACACACGACCCACCCCGAGCACTGGTTTACTGTTGCGCAGTGAATGTCCTCCTTCCCTGAGCCAGCGTGAATCCAAGGACGCACTGCAGCTTGTGCTGCAGTCAAGGGCACCAAGGGGGGCTGCTGCAGGAGTTTATAGCTGTGTCGTCCCTCCTGGGTGCAGCGGGCATTCACTGGCCCCATAGGATCCCCTGGTGTCCTTCCTCTTCCTCCTGCAGACATGTCACCTGCTCTGCTGTTGTCCCCCCCTACCCCACTGTGCGTCCTGTGGACAGACCAGCCCATCCACGGTGAGGAGGGCAGGTTTATATGTATGACCTTTGTTGTATCTAACCCTCCCTGCTGTACGAGCGGAGGACGGTGGATCCAGAGGGTCTTGAAGAACGAGAACAGCACAGGATGGATGACATCCTCTTAGCTAGGGCACCTGGGAGTAATGCAGGCATAACCCAGCACTGACATCAAGCCTCTTATTCACAGCGTGTCTACTCTCCAGTTAGTGCTGTGCACAAGAGGTCTCCTGAGCATGCAGATGGCCTGATCCTGCATCCCTTAGCTGGCCTGTTGGGTGGCCCCACTACCCAGCGGTGGATGTACATGAAGAAAGCTCAGACCTCAGTGTCTCAGAGGAGCAGTCACTGTTCACTTGCTCTTTGGAGCTCCTGTGTATCAGGGCCATACAGGTGCACACCCCTTGCTTTTCCAGGGCGGGAAACCACCTGTGCCTAAAGGAAGGCCCACTGCCTCTGGGATAGCTGCTGTATCTCACAGGCAGTGGGAGGGTTAACAGGCCAGGGACTCATTTCCAAGGGATGGGGATTGAGAATAAGCTACTGAAAGTGGCTGAAGATGAGGCTTGATGTGGTTGTGGATGTTGTGATTAATAATGCAAGAGAGAGATGGATCTGAGACATCTGAAAGAAATCTAGCAAGACAGGCTCATGTCTTTGTGAATAGAGCCTAGTCACCAGACATTACTGCTGCAAATCTGTGTGCTAACACCTCTGCACCATCTTCCAGTTTCGGACGGTCACAAAGGAACTTGGCTCCACATCCTATGGTGTGTAAAACCAGCGTGAAGGGAAATCATGGAGTGTGGCAGTAGGAAAAAGGTAATAAAGTCCCTTGGCCCAGGTCTCCTACCCATGCAGGCTTGTTTTCGAGTGCCCCAGTGTCACCTGTGAGTCCAGACATGTCTGCTGAAGTGACGGTGCTCTCGGGGGTGCCTGTAAGGAGGTAGGGTCAGTGGTCTACGTGTAAAACGTGGCCAGGAGCATCTCGGGAAGCCCCTCCTGCTAAACCGCGGAGTGGAATCCCACATAACCCCTTAAGCCTGAGGTACTGAAGTGACATACCGCTGGTCTAATCCTCCTGGCCTCCATCAAGGACAAGCAGATAGAGGTGGGGGATGGTGGAGGGAGGAGATATCTCTAATTTAGGAGGACTGGTTGCCCTTTTTGAGACATCTCTGAGTTACTCAGGCTGGAGCACCTGTCTTCCTAATTCAGGCGCTGCATCACGCTTTATTCTGTGTGCCACTAGCAAGATGTCCTTCTCTCAGCTGCCTTGCCCACCACAGCAGATCATCCTGACGGGAACAAGGCCTGAAATTTTGCCTCAGTTTTCTTTAAAAAGAAAATTAAAAAATCATGTTATTACCTCAACATTGCTTTAAATAATTCTCTTCCTGTCCTGCATGTAGGCGTCCTACACTTACTTGCATTTTGCCAATTTTCTAGTGTGACTTAGCCCAGTATCTTGCTTTTATGCTGACTATGCTGCAGGCATCCCATAGTCCATCACCGATGCTTTTATCTGGTTTCCCTCCTGTACCCAGGACCAAACTGCTGAGCATCAAACACAGTGCACTGTCTAGAGGGACCTGTAACATGGCTGTAGAGGAAGAGGAAGGCACTGGGGTCTCCTGAGAGCTTAGCAAGCAGCGGGGAGTTGCAGAGGGAGCTTTTGTTGCTGCCATTTGGGTCCACATAGTCCTGTCACATTGTCCATCCATCCCCATGGCTTCTGTTTGCCCTTCCTTCTGCTTATGACTTTTGGGTGCTTCCTCCTAATCAAGCGTCCGTGTCTGTGCTAACTTTTCTCTCTTCCATATGGTCCTAACCTGTGTCTCCCCAAGGCTGCCCTGTTTAAGGTGTCCCTTGACCCCAATATTGTCACGGCAGTCAGCTATTAGTGCAGCCTGTCGATCTGCAGAGCAGCGAATATCCCGCAGAATGCAAATGGTTCACAAAATTCCTATTTGACCTTTGATGGTCTTCTGTAGCTTTCTCATAGGGTTCTTCATTTACTCACTTGCTGCACTTCTTTTTTAGTTTTTTCTTGTTGAAAATACTGTGGGGTTTTTTTTAAAGTTCTAAAGGTCTCAGCTGCTTTGAGTGACTGGCAATTTCATAGTCACCCCAATTATTAATGATTTGCTTAATCTACCACCTCTGATCCCTTGATATATTTAGAAACTTCTTCACGTCCTTTTGAAATACTTTGTGGCTGTGTAATGCTGATACCTATCAGACTGGTGTAAACAGACTAAAACTGAATTTAAAGCAACAGTTAATCTGAGATTACAGTATAAGCACAATTTGTCCTTCTCTTCAGCTGATGCTGACGCTGAAGAGACTGTTTGGATAAAAGCTGAGGAGACTTAGCTATATCAGGCACTCCTAATATTCCTACAGAGCTGAACAGATCGGCACTGTCATGGATCAGAAGGCAGAAGAGAGTGGCAGCTTTGAGGAGCCGTTTTAATTACTCAGGGATTACACAGCTGTGCGAAAATAATGGGGGAAGCTTGTCCACAGAAATAAGACTGGATTGCTTTCAGTATTGCTTGGTCAGAAGTCAGATATTCGGTGGCTTTTTTCTTGGCTTTAGAATGGAAAAAGTGTTATTTGATGTAAACGTCACCGCAGCAAAGCCAAGCCCGATTAACCAAGAACGGGCCATCTGACATTTATTTTTATCACTCTTAGAATGAGCCCCTGATGTCTTTGTGGAGAGATGGCCTATGGAATGGTCCCTCTCATTGTCTCCTGTTCTCTCTCTCTGCTGTTACACCCAGCCCTGGTTCCATCAGGCACCACGTTGACCCTAACCGAACATCCCCACTTGTTCAGGTGGGCCCTGAGCTCTGGAGAGTGAACAGCAGGATGTGGTCCCCAGCTCTCCAGAGACTATCAGAGGTCTCTTGTTCAGAGCATGGCAATGCCCAGGGACCGATGCAGTGCTGGCTGGGGTTTGCATCACTGGTGCTTTGTTGGGGACGTCCCGTGCCACCTTCCCAGTGGAGTGGCAGGACTCTTCCAAGCAGGAGGAGCGGGGGATGGATTGACAAGTTAGTTAAATAAAGCCACAAGAGAAGGGCAAGGCTGTTTGCAGGGCCAGGATGTGGTGCGTGAAACACAGCACATCTGCTGGGATCAGTGAAGTATTGCCAGCTGTATCCGCTGAGGACTTGGCCTGGAGGACACAAGGTAGTATGTCGTGAAGGAGCACAACAGAGCAGCCCACGTCAGCGCCACATGGCTGGGTGTGGGCAGCCTTCAGCACTGCAGCAAGTTTTTTCAGGGCTTGCCACACAACACTGCAGTTCTCGGACAGCCTGTCAAGAGTCAGAGGGGTGTCATCTCAAAAGTGCAGAAATATTTCCTGAAAATGAGAATGAATGGAGATGGAGAACCCAGATACAAGATTAGAGCAATGTTTCAAAAAAAGATCATGTTCCGCAGTGAAGGAAAAGCATTTGCAAGGCTTTCTGGTCAGGGAGTAGCTAAACAGGCTGAGGTATTCCTTTATTGAGCAGAGTAAGTCCCAGGTGTCTTTGCAGATCAAGGCCATGGATCAAAGCATGTGAGTAGCTTTGGGGATACCAATAGATCAAGGGTTTGCTTAAAATACTTCCTAAGAATATCCTGTCTCTCCATAGTAAGGGTTAAGATGACTGACAACTATTTTTTCACACAGGTATTAAACCTCAGTAAGACCAGGAGTTCAACCACAAGTTAGATCTCAGTGAGATTTTTTTTAAAGTTTGGATGATAGCTTTCCATTTGCAAATAAAACTGGAGTTTTTTTTACAAGAACTCACTAAAATCTCAGATCTTCATATTTCCAGAAACTCTTGTTATTACCCTTCTTTAACACAGCGTCCTGCCTCTGCTGCTTTACAGCTCCCTGATACTGGCTCTAGAACACATAGCAGCGTGTGCCCACCTCACCAGACAGAATCATTGTTTTCAATTAGTGTTGTGTCTTTTAGGTTCAAGCTGTTGCATCAGGCACAGCACAGCAAAATGTCAGTGTTGGCACATATGTGGCAGCAGATTAAACTGGGACAACTGGAGCAGGTCCTGCTTGTGCCCTGGGAGTCATCACAGTCACACCTAAATGGGATGTTCTGCAGCTCCTGAATGACTCTGGCTGACAGCAAGTTGAATTAGCCCTACACCCACCTCAGTTTATTTTATTTCTGTGTTGACTCTGCAGTGGGACTCAGGAAGGGAGTGGTGGAAGAAAATGCTCCCGCCTTCCCTGTTTAATCTGCAGCCACTTGTAGGTCAACATCCGGAATAAGTTCCTTTGACCTTGGCCAGGACCTTTCTGTACATTGCTCTGCCTTTCCCTCCAATACAGGGAGTCATATACCCATCATACTATTTTTTTGCTGTGAAGGGGGTTGAGATTTTTCACAGAACAGGCAGCATATGAAAATACTGCCTTGTGTGGGACTGTCAGCTCTCCTGAAACATCAACTTTATCACCATGGTAAATGTGAGCTGACAGCCTGAAATGGGCTTCACAGCCATCCTGAGGAGGGGACTTCCAGGAACACATGCTCACCTCAAACTTAAAATACAACTGCAGAGGTTATGGGAAATTTATTTTTATGAAAAGCATGAACATTTCCTTGCCAATTTCAGTGTTGTGATCTTTTAGGACAGAAAGTTTAATCTCATTTCTGGGACAGAAAAATAAGAGCTAGATGTTATTCCCAGTGGGCATAGATGAAATATCAAGAGCTGTCAACAGCTGAACAGAGTTATCTTGGAGAAATGATGGAAAACCTGTGGTCAGATACCGGTTTTTAATGATGGGCAGCCAAGGCAAACAGACAGGGTGATATGAACTCAGCTACGTGCTGCTGAGATGACTGCAATCCTGCTGGAGACCGAAGGCATACAAGGGGCACTGCTGGCATTAGCTTGTGTGCATATTTTGCTTTGCTCTTCTAACATAAGAACCCGAAAATGCTCTATTCTACTTGAAATCTGTCTTGTTTCAGAAGTCTGTCCGGTGTCATTGCAAGCATCTTTTGGATGTGTGTGAATAAAGTCTCTAGCAAGAAAGCAAGTCTTAAGTGAGGAAAAAAAAATAATGCTGAAGACAATCTGGTTTTGTGGAACAAAATTAGGGGGCTCCTCTGTTAAAAAAGGGGACCTAATACTACCAGGGGTCTGTATACAGACCGCAAGGAAGATAGGTTGGGAGTTCATGGCAATACTGAATATCTTGCAGAGCATGAGTTATTTTTTTACAGGGAAGACCAGTAGCTCCAATCAGTGTTAAGAGCCTGTTATCCTACAGCAGATACAGAACAAAGACACCATGGAGCCAGTCCTCAAAAATGACTGTTTATTCTGATACAGTGAGATGTGTATACATAGCCTGTGGACCTGCAGTTGATCAAATCCTATAAATTATATGCACATGTAGACACAGGCGTGCAGCGACACATCTTTCATCAAATGTGATTGTTGACAAAGAAAAGAATTAGTGTAAGGATGTGTATCGTTGGAGAGTGCCACTGTAAGCCAAACCTCTGTCTCCTCTGGGAGCAGAGTTCCAGTCACTGTGTTTTAAGGATTAATAATAAACACTTCAGATATCAGATGGAAAGAGACACACTCAATTGCAGAGCACATACGTTAGTAGAATGACACAGAAATATCACAAATGCAAAGTTCTGTGAACAAATCTACTCCCACAACTGATTGTAAATTGTTGGCACCTCACTTTCATCCTTCAGGGGAGAGGAGGATGACACAACCATTTTTACAACCTTCTCCATTCACGATAGCTTCATTCTTTTATATTTACAGCCTTCCATGGGGGTGGAGGCCAAAAACACATGTGTGTCTTTGGCCCAGACACAAAGAATCCACCCATGGGCAGCGCAGACAGTGAATGTTTCCCAGTGGCATCATCCCCTGACAGCAGGAAGCCTGCGGCTGGGCAGATGGAGATGAAGCATGGCAGCTCCTACGTGGCCCAGGACAGGCTGGATGGCAGGCAAGGAGGACACGAACGCCTGGGCTGGTGCATGGCAGGATTGTGCAAGGTCCTGCACCTGGGTT
>NW_010245689.1:0-17232 GCF_000690775.1 Eurypyga helias
CTGGCTCTCACTACTCAGCACCTGGCAGACGGTGAGTAATTCTAGCATATGTTTTATTTTCATTATATATCATAATTTAGTAGTACTTTTAGTAATATTAGTATTGTTAATATTAGTACTATCACTATATTACTCATTTATATTCAATTATTAAATTGAACTTATCTCAATCCATGAGTTTCCTTGGTTTTTTCCTCTGATTCTCCTCCTCCACTGGAGGATGGGCCAGGTGAGCAAGCAGCTGTGTGGTACTTAATTTCAAGCTGTGGTTAAACCACAACAACCTATTGCAGCATAGACTTATCCACTGCCACAATCTCCTTTGGGGGTTTATCCTATAGCTATAGGTTTTGAGGTGCTCCAGCATGTCCTCATGCTCAGCCACTGATCCTTCAAGGGGTACCTGCTACAGTATGAACTTAACCACAGCCACAGATGCTTTGAGGTCTGCCTTCTCCAGTGTGGACTTATCTTTGGGCCTCAACCCATTCAAGGTATACCATCTAGGGCAAAGACATAACCATGGCCACAGACATTTCAAAATACAGTGCTCTGGTATGCTCTTATTATACACACAACAGATACTTCAGGGTGTCTGGCTCCCACATGGAGTTATCCACTGCCTGCAGTCTCTTTGATCTGAGTTCACACTGGAGTTCAAACCTTTCCAGTACAGCAGCGCAGAAACAAGAGTCATGACTTGGCCCTCGGCTAGCCCAGGTACATGGCCATTGTTATTGTCAGAGTGTAACCAGACACAGCAGAGTAAGCAGTACAGCAAGAAAAGAAAGCAAATAGTAGCCACTGAAAAGAACTAGACTCTAATATACAGTAGTGCAAGCAAGCCTCATGGCAAGTGTAGGAGCCTGTCAATAGCTAAACAGCAATAACATATATATTTAATTGGGCACATTCCAATCAAATTTGTCATTATCTTGAACCTTTTGAGTCCCACATAGGTCACCTAAAAGGACTGCCATGGTTTAACCCCAGCCAGCAACTAACCAACACACAGCTGCTTGTTCACTCCCCACAGCGGGAAAAAAAAAGAAGAGTAAAGATGAGAAAATTAGTTAACTGAGATAAAGGCAGTTTAATAGGTGAACGAAAGACACACACAAGCAAATTAAAACAAGGAATTCAAGAAACACTTCCCATCAGCAGGCAGTTTTTCATCCATCTTCAGGAAAGCAGGGCTCCACCATGCATAACAGTTACTTGGGAAGACAAACACTATAACTCTGAATGTCAACCCCTTCTCCTTCCCTACCTTTATGCACTAAGCATGACATCATATGGTATGGAATATTCCTTAGGCTAGCTGGCTCAGCTTTCCCAGCTGTGTATTCTCCCAACTTTTTTTGCATCACCAGCCTACTCTCTAGTGGAGTAGTGTGAGGAACAGAAAAAACCAAAATCTGCACACTGCTGTACCCTCATCCACCAAGATAGCTGATATTAGAAGTTTAACAGTTTGATTAAGCTTGACTTCTTCATAAGTCCATGCCAACTACTTCTAGTCACCTTCCTGTTATCCATGTGTTTGGGAATGCTTTCCAGGAGGATTTTCACCTTTCCAGGAACTGGATAACTGTCCTGTGGTTCCCTGGATATTCTTTCTCACCTCTCTCAATGACAGGTATAATATCTACTCTCTTCCAGTCTTCAGGAATTTCTCCTGAAGGTCTTTCAAAGAAAAATGGGTGCAGCCTTCCTAAGACATCAGCCATATCCCTCATCACTCATGAGTTCCACCCATCAGGCCCCATGGACTTATACACAACCAGTTTATTCAAGTGCTTCATAACCTAGTCCTCCTTCTTTGAAGACAAGTCTTCCTTGACCAGACTTCCCCCACTAGTCTCATGGACCTGGAATTCCTGAAGACCAAGCTTTCAAGTAAGACAAATAAGGCATTGAGTACCTCTGTATTTACAAGTTGCCTACCCCCTGTTTATCTACCTGTATTATTCTTTTTGTTACCCTTCTCATTCCTTGCCACATTCAGCTCCAGGTTAGCTTTGGCTTTCCTAAACTGAGGGGTCAGTCTGGGAAAATTTATTATTTATTTATGAACAAAATAAATTTATGAAACTCTCACTAATTAAACTTCTTATCCTCTGTAGTGCTATTGTAGAATAATAACATATTTCTCTCTTACAGCTGGGGACTCTTTTTCAGTTACATCTGTACCTGTATCTGAGGGCACATTAAATTCTTTTTTCTTGAACTATCATTTTATATAAGCATTGCTGCTCCAGCTTTCATCAACTGATGCATCTGTGGATGATAATCATGAAAAGTCCTTTATTTTTCTGAGATAAATAGGCCGAGTATTTTAGTCTTTTTCCAATAAGATGGGGTATCTATTACCACTTATTATTCTATCCATTCTCCAATTTTAATCACTTTTTCATTGAAAGGAGTGATTAGAATATATAACATTTTTTAAAAGAAAATGTTTGGGCTTTTTTTTTTTTCAAGACTCTTTATGGTTCTCTGTGTCCAAAAAAATACTCTGACTTATATTTCCTATAACCATACTGAGAGAAAAGCACCCATACGTAGCCTGTCATGACCTGCCATTGTTTAATGTTGCACATCCAAAACAGCTAGAACAAAGAACAAAGGTAGTTCTTATAGTTTTTTTTTGTAAAACTAAGCCTCATACCTTCTAGAATTACTTATTGTCCTATTTTTATTTAATTTCTTCTTCAAACATCAGTAATGTTTTAGTTTGTGGGGGGTTTTGTTTGTTTGTTTGTGTTTTGGGGTTTTTTTCCCTATAAATAGGGAATCTTGAATTTTCTTATATTTTTATTTACTTGTTAGTTTTCAGTTGGTCATTCTTTTACAGTCTAAAATTTTATATTATACTGAGATCAAATCAAGCTAGAAAATGTGTGGTTGTCTTTTCTCTTTATATAATATGTTTTGACACATGTGTTCCAATTCAGTCGTACACTGTGTGCAAATAACATAAATTAGGCCTAGCTGAAAACAGTGTTAACATAAATTTAGTTAGACCAGCAGGATAAGAGAACTACTTAGTGGTAAGGATAGGGGAATACCCTGAACATAAATAGACTGCTACACAATGGTTGTGAAATATGCAAACATGTCAATCACTGTGAAAGTTGTGAACATGTCCAGAATTTTCCAGAGCACTAGACCATGAGTACCATTGACAGCTAGTTGTAAGACATTAGGTGAGTAGGAGCAGGACAATGAAGAAATGGGGATCATCTGCTCAGTCCTGTAATCGATGGTTACTAGAGTCACTCAGTGAGAGAACTAGCCCAGGACTACACACAGCATGGATGGAGCCTCTACCATGACCCATCTGACTTCTGGAACTCATTGTCTAAAAAAAATGTAATTCATAAAATTGTAGAAATTTGTAACTCAAATGTTTCACTATCAAAGTCCATTTAATTTCTGCACTGTATTTTGGTCGTAACTATGATATCATGCCACTGCCAAATTTGTTTTGTTAAATCTCCTTGTCACCTCATTCTTTCATCAGCAGTATTGGTTGGTTGTAGGTTTTTCTCAGGAGGTGGATATTTTTTCTTTTTTTTTTTTTCTCCCCTCATCTGTCCTTATTTAATTTCCCATCTGCATGAAGCATAATTCTTCTACTAACTGTCTTGTGAAAGTAAAACTTGACATTCAAATTTCAACTATGTAGTGCTGAACTATACTATATTATGTAGTGTATTTTTCTGTTTTCTTTTCTTATTAGAAAAAAGATTTTGAAATTACTTTGAAAAATGGCAAATAAAGGTACTAGAATTACAGATATTTTTAACCTCCCCTCACTTAATATCTTTTTTTTTTTCCCCCCAGCATGCTATCTCACTTCCACAGTATGATATTGTGTGTTGAATTTAAAATACCCATCTAGTGTATTCCCATGATCAGTGAGAGGAGATATCTGTCTCTACCTTTATTCAGTACATGCTTTCTTTGATTATCAATTAGAAAAAAAGATAATAGTGTATTCACTCCGCACCTGTGTTTCCTTCCCATGGAGAGCAGGGCTCAGACACAGTGTCTGTATTCAAGCAAACATTGCTAAGGGTTACACTAGAGTGGGGGAGCTCAGGACCCCTCACAGGTTTCTGTGAAATGCTAAAGTAGAGGTCAATCATTCTGTTCAAAGACAGGTCAATTAAACTTCCACGCCAAGTGACTACAACAACCACCTCGATCCCTCATAGTGTTAATGAATTAACTTTTAGATAGTTAAAATTTACTGAATTATATCTAATTCTTACTATCTACTGTTTGAAGGATTATGTATGGAGAGTAAAGCACTCTTTCAGTGTTTTCATCTTGTAAAAATTTCCAGTAGTATTAACCTCATTTTTTCTTCTTATTCCTTTATTCTGCCCTGTACACTTGTCTCGGGGAAAAATGATTTCGCAATGAAGATCCTTATAATTCTTCATTTTTTCAGTTTTGACCAGTCTGGCAGAGTTCTCATTTTGTGATAAGCTAGCAAAAATCACTAGACAAAATAACCCTGTTGAAATCCAGAGGTTAGGTCATATAAACTTAAAACAGCTGAAAAAATAAGGTAGTATCATCTGCTTCTAGTTCAAAGTTTGAAAGAACTCAGGGAATCTTTATACACCAACAAAGATTCCCAGTACTCAGTCAATCTACTAATGATATGGAAGGAAGGAAGGAAGGGACGGAAGGGAGGAAGGAAGGAAGGAAGGGAGGGAAGGAGGAAGGAAGGAGGGGAGGAAGGAAGGGAGGGAGGGAGGAAGGCAGGAAGGCAGCAACAAAGATTTTAGCCAAAAAACCATGAAGTGGTTTTATTATTTCCAATTTGTCAGCATAACAATGGTGATGGAAGTGAGTATTCCTCTAACATGTACTGCAGTTAATATTGAAAATTTTATAAGCTAGCTGTCAGATAAGGGAACAGTTTATTTCTTTCCAATATCATATAGTTCAGACACTGGCAACCTTTCAAATTGGCACTCTGCCAATACAGCAATCAGTTTGCATTGCTCAGAGATTGATGTATTTTCAGAAATTATGGATAGTTTGTCTTGAATAAAAGACAGGGTTTGACTGTGCTAATTTTGTCTCAAGTGATATATAAATATGATGCAATTAAATGGAAAGATTTTGGGGAAAATTTATTAAAGTTTGTTAAAATATATTAAAAATAGCCTTTGAGACCATGAAACACAAACCAGAATGAATGTATGTGACTAAGAGTGGTGGAGAAAACCTCACCTAAAGAATTTGTTGATTAAAGATTTTTTCTTTTTTTCTTTTTTATTTTCAGACTACTCAATACGTGAAAGTATTTAATGTAGTAGTGAGCAGGATAAGGACAAAAGGCTGCTGTAGTCTAATTATGTAATATAATGTGGTGGGTTAGCCTTGGACAGCTGCCAAACCCCCACCCAGCCATTTCATTACTCTGTCTCCTGAACAGGGCTGTGGGAGAAATAAAAATGAAAATGCTCATGTGTCCACATAAAGACAAGAAGATTGTTTACCAATTACTGTCACAGGCAAATCAGACTTAAATTGGGGAAAATCAATTTAAATTATTTCCAGTTTAAACAAATCAAAACCAAAAATTAAACCAACACTTTCTCCCACCTGCAGCCCCAGCCTTATCTCGGCTCCTCCTTTTTCTAGGGCTTAATTATCTTCACACACATTTGGTTTTCATTATATTTAGTCACAACATCCTGCCTCTTGTTCTTCCACCGTGCACTTCAGTGGAGAGGCTGGTAATGTCAGTAATCTTTTACACACTGAGAAAATCTCTTCAGTTCTCTCAAAGCCTTCTATTCTAGACTTTAAACAAGTCGTGTCCCTTAGTAAATCCTCACAGTAAAAGTGATATAGCCCCTAACCATCTGGGTGGCTCACCAATCAACTCCCTCCTGGTGATCAACAACCTTCCTGTATTGGTAAGTCCAAAGCTGGGTGCAGTATTCTTGATGCAGTCGAGTGCTGAATAAGGGAGAATACCCACTTGCCTTGTCCTGCTGATACAGTCTGGTATGCTGCCCTCAATGACCACCAAGCTCACCATTAACTCCTGTTTAACTTACAGTTCACCAGAATCCCAAGAGTCTTCTTAGCAGAGCTGTTACATAGTCAGTTATTCTGTCTCTCTACAGTACCCTGGCAAAAGCAGTATTTTGCCGAACTTACACATGATCCAAAAGAAAAGTTAAAGTGCAAAATAATGTAGAAATTGTCCTATCATAGCTTACCAGATTCCTCAATGATTTATGTAAGTCTGTAGGATGAGTATTCATCACATCTCAGTATGGAAATCCAGAAGAGTAAGGTTTAGCTGTAATTCCTTATGAAGAGCTGTCTAGTGTAATTTGGGATGTTCAAGTTCCCAAGCTCCAGGAATCCACGAGTTTCAGGGACTGTGAGTCTTTTTCAGAGTAGTAGTATCTTTCAACCCCATTCAGTTGTCTCAGATGTTGTATAGTATCTGGAACAGCACTAGATATCTATGTTTCAACAGTTGAATTGTGTTTGTCTCCATGTCTAGTCAGTGGAGAGAAATGGACACTTCTGGGAAAGCTAAAAGAACCATATAAAATCAAGTGCTCTAAGACTACAAAGGAGAACAACAACTTTATTGTCCCTGATGTGAGACCCTAATGGATTAATCAACTAAAAAATCCTCTTCCCAGAACTGCTTGCAGACTGGATGGATTATGTCCTAGAAGGACTTCAGACTTCAGGTATCCAGGAGGAAAAGCATTTGAGAATTGTGTAAAATTTCAGGGGAATGTTTTAAGGACATTGTGTGAATGTGGAAGACTTATGGGATGTTTAGGGCAAAGATTAAAGACAAGGAAAAGGAGGGGTTGAAATGGATCAGAGATGAACAAGCTTGGGGAAATGGGTGGCAAATTTCTAAAAGGGATGGCTGAGTACATGTGTTCCTGGTTAGCATGCCTCTGAGCTTGTGAGTACAATGAGCCCTGTGCAATCCGTCTTATTAAATTCTATTGCTAACTATCTTCTGTGTGGATATGTATTCTATTCTGAATAGAAACATGTTAATGTTAGCAAACTTCAAGGTGAAAGAGATGGTGAATAGCCTAAGAGGTCTAAGTATCAGCAACTGCAGTGGAACTGTAAAGCTGTGGCCTTCATATGTCCAGGAGCCAATAAGGTGGGAGACTAGGGCATCCTGAGACTAGCTACTGTGTAGATCCATGGATGTGTTCCATACTGTGTGGATATATTGCCCCACGTTTCTATTGCGAATATATGGTAAACCTTGTACTCGCTGAACTTGAGTACATGGGTACAGCAACATTACATTTGTGAGGCTACCAGGTTCAGAAATCTAACTTGGAGTTTTAAATGGACTATCCTGCCAGTTGCAGAAGGGTAATAGGTCTTTCAGGCAGATAAAAATGCAGATAAGCATCCTTTCAGCAAGCTTAAATGTTAGCACCTTGTTTCTGCTACTTTAGAAATACAGTAAGACTCAAAAGTTATGTCTGCAGATAATCTTTACTAGAGAGCAATAGCACTACAGCAATGATCCTTCCTGTTTCTTTGTACTGAAACTATGAATAAAGGGCAGGGTCATTGTAGATAACTGAAGGTAATTCTGTAGCTCCTGGCTCTTTTGACCCATCAAAATCATAACAGAGACTAGGTTGCTGATGTGCAAACCAATCTCTTAAGAGGGAATTGATGTAATCAGTCGCCCTAATAATGTACATTACATGAAATTCTCAGAGCATGCATTTGTACTAATTTTAATCAGTAAGTTTTGACAGGGTCAAAGAATTTTAAATTAAGCAACATGGTTGGAATATCAGGGATACTTCAAATAACTTCGTTTTAAAAGCTAAGGAACAAAAAATCCAAACCTCTGCCTTTTAAGTTACTCTTTTTAAAATATAAGTTTTTTAAGAAAAAGACACCTATATTTCAGGCCCAAGCAAGCCCTCAGATATCTGTTGTTCAAACACAGGAAGTACGGAGAAAGAAAAAACATATTTGCATGTGTTGGAAAATGCTTTTAAAAGAGGAAAGCTATAAATTTTTGGTGTCCCTCTTAGCTACCAGTTTTCCTGAATGGTCTGGATGTTTTCATTGGGAAATTTTACAAAATGAACTATATAAAAATAGTAAAGAATGAAATGTCATGTTGAATTTTTTGTTAATTTAAATAACAAAATACTGAAGTGTAAAATGTATATACACTCTTAAATTAATGTGTCTTCTTTTTTTTTTTCCCTTTCTTAAATGGGATTTTGTGTATGTGTAGCTGCATTTTGGAAGTTGGCTGAGTATTCACAGAGTAAATCTGAAGAAATGTCTCTTGCTTGAGCTGGCCAGACCATTTGTGTAAGAGCATTGACCCTATTTTAACATCAGTTTTCATATGACAACAACACACACAGTGATTTGCCCCAGATCATTTACCTTTTTTCCTAATATTTTTTTCTCATCAGAATTGCTGTCAGCAGTTATGGTCACAGTTGTAATCATAACAGTCTAAACATAGATGATCTTTCTATCTCAATCTAGGTATGAATGTGTTTAGGTCAGGTAGAATTCTTCACAAATTTTCTGATTAATTGTTGCATCCTCTGATATTCTGGTTGAATAAGAGAGCAAAGACATCAACAAAGAAGGTACAACCAAGCAAGTGATAGCTCCCTAAAGAAACTCACAATGAATGAACTAGTTCTAACTGTGTACAATCTAGTTATGTAATGTTCCATGCTTGAACATGTCCATAAAGAAGCAAATCAAAGGCGATCTTCCTATAATTCCCACGAACAACCAAACAACCAAACAAACCCCCACTCAAACCCTATAAGAATCTAAATCTACTGTGGATGTCTATTTGAAGTAGTATTACCATGCTGCATGCTGATCGACTTATGTAAAGAAATTTAGGAAAGATATTCATTATCGCCTTCCTGAATCTCTCCAAACAACTAAACATTACCAATCATAAACATGTTTTCACATGGATGACAACAAGAAAACAGGGGAATGTCTTAAACTTTTCAGAGAAACATCTGATAAGTTCTAATGGAAAGCATGCTTCTAATGAAAGACATTTTAAGTGTAGAGTGCTAGATGATATATTTTAACTTTGATGTTACTCAATATTCACTTAATTAATTAATGAGGTAACACATATGTCAATGCTAGGTAATTTGAGAAGAGAAAAACCTATGTCTCTTTTTTTTGCCACATATGAGTATGTTACTTTAAACAACTCCTGAATCTTAACAAGATCTTTCCAAAGATAATGTATTAAAGATAATAGCTAACTGATGCTATTTCATATAACACAGAAAATAGGCATTTAAGAAGAGAAAAATACTTTGAAGAGTTTTACACAGTAGGTCAGTCTTCTTTAAGATGCCTGACTGCAAGAGACAATCCCATTCTGTTTCCTTCTTGATGATAGTCAACTACTTATACTTTTTCTACTATTCATATGGAACATAGCAAGTTCTGAGATACCTAGCTAGAAGCATCCATGCTCAAGAAGTTTTGATTGGTACTCTTCTTGTAAGTATTGTCTGACTATATCATGATTAAAGGTAAAGTAAGTATTCCAGAAGATAATATGTTTGGGAAAAACAAAACAAAACAAACAAACAAAAAACCAAACCCAAAACCCTAAACTTTTACTAGGAACAATTGGGAAATATATGTTACTGATTTTCCCCTAACTAGAGAACAGGGTATGATAGAAGAGGACAAGTCCTAAGATTGATTCAAGTTCAATTTTGTTCTCTTTTAATTACAGAAACAAAACAAAATGAGTATTTGCAACAGAAAAGAAGTTAGCAAAAAACAGTTTAAATAAGTTAGTGTGAATATGTAAGTCAGAATGTTATAAACTACTAGTTTCTTTTGTTGCAAATTATGAGACTCAATAAACATGATATAACCATGATGTAAATGTAGTTGAAGCTATAGTAATTGGTAGATTAAAGTATTCCTACTTTATTAAAGTTCCTATATAATATATATAATTAAATAATTATATGAACATTATTTAATGTAAGGAAAGAAGGTTAGTAATTCTTGGGGTCCTATACCAAAGAACTAGCTTTCTGTTCCTCTTCTTACTGACATACTTGGGTTGTAAGTATAGTACAGTACGGTACGGTATGATATGGTATGGTATAGTATATATCTTAGCTCAATTTTTGAATACCTTAAAATTTTTTGTGTGAACTTTCTTAAATGTTTTTTTTATTATCAGGCTTTTAATAACATTGTTAAGGTATATTTTTTTTGGTTAATTTGGCTATACCTCCCTATATTTTTTAGTAAATATATAAAAATGTCAAGAGTGCTGAAATTCGCAAAGGACAAAGAAATAAATGATTGGAACCTGGCCAAATAGGTGCATACAGGAATTGTTTCATACTTATTCTCTGTTGTCTAAATATAATAGAGATATTAAAATAATATTAAGATCTTTACCATCTTCTTCAAGAAGCTCAGTAGTCTAGACTACAATTCTCAGGATTGTGTAAAGTGGCAAGGATGAAGGAAACTAGCAGTACTGGTATTTGTTCTGTTTTGGTTTGATTTTTTTAAATTATTTTGTTTTGTTGGTTTTGTTTGGTTTTGTGGGGGTTTTTTTGCTAGACATAAGACAGCATGATATGAAAACAGAAAATATCATCCATGTATGCAATGTATTCTTGGATTTTGTTCTGATGTACTAACTAGCATGAAGACTTTAATTACGTGGAGATCATATAAGTTAACCTTTCCACCCAGATAGATCTTGCCACCTGTAAAGTAAGACAACATAAATAATTTGTTTTGTTTTGTGGTGTGGTTGTTTGTTTGTTTGTTTGTGTGTATTTTTTTTTTTAATCCAGAATATTACACTGTAAACATTTTGTCACTAGGGAGAGAATGAGACTATACATATGATAAAATCAATGTGATTCTCATCTACTATAGTGATTGTGGCAGAGAAAGGGAAAGCAAATAAGACTAAGGGAAAACAGAAACAAAAAAGGAAAAGGACTATGTAGAAGAGAAACTTATACTGACTTCTACATTGAAAATTCTTAGTTCTAATAATTGATACTAAGAGTAATACAAAGAATATGTTCTGCCACAAGACTGTACCTCTGACCTTTTAACAAACTAGCTTTTATAGTTGTATCTAGATTAAATTTCTTCATTTTCAGACACACATGTTTAATCACCTAGGAAGATATATATATTCATGTGTACTAAAAAATTTATGTTACAGTATTGTCTGGTTCTGTAAAAGTGGCATCGCACAGTGATTATGTCTTAAACTGAGGCAATGCATTTGCATCTAAGTAAACACAGTTGCATATATTCATTGAGCAATTTATTGAATTCTTATATAAGATGTAATGGTAGAATGAGCAAGTAATTTTCTGTAGAAGAAAACTAATAAAATGGAATTGATGCAATTTTAGTGCATTATGTTAATGGAACAGCATATACAGTTTCAGAAACAGCACTGCTTTCAACAACTTTTATTATAGATTGCATACCAGAACTAGATTTTTATGCAGCAAGGGAAACTGTCCTCTATGAAACTGTAAGACTATTACATAAGCTGTATAAGAAAGACACTTAAACTAGTTCCATGAACTCATGAAACATAACTGTGTGACATTCTGTTCATCTATTCAGTAGGTAAGTTACAGAAGTATTTCCTGTGAACATTTTTACTAGTTGTTGAGAGTCAATCTCTTCTGAAAGTGTTAAGAGATTAAACCTACATTGAAATGTCATGATGCATTATTATGTCTAAAAATAAGAATAACAATAGAGGCAAAATTATTTTCAACATGGATAGCCAAACACATGTTTAGGATTGTAAAAAGTGTTTCCACACAAATATTTTCCCCAGATTTAAATAGTTTCAAAACTCCTACAGAGATCTTTTATCAATATTAAATCCATATAAAAGATGCAAATATTATTAGGAGATTGTCACTGTAAGTGACACATATCCGTAACTGATAATAAAAGGTAAGAGTCAGTCAGTTTGTGTCATGAATGTCAATGACATCAAAAGCTAATTTAGATGCATTAGGGAAGATCTGGGTGTAGAATTACAGTTTTGCTGTCTGCTTACAAAAAAACCTTCAAACCTGTTTGAGGAGTACAAGTATTTTAACTGTCCGAAGTATACTTTTAGACTTTATGGTTTCAAATGGAGAGAATATCTTCAGTTCAAACCCTTCCTAGGTGAGCTTTACAGAAAATAGCTGGAAGGGAAAGGAAGAATTTCAACAGGGTAGTAAAAGTATTTTGGTTTGGCTTTTTCCACAAAATATAATCATAGAATTTTAGAATCACAGAATCATACAATCATAGAATCATGGAATGGTTTGAGTTGAAAGGAATCTTTAAAGAACATCTCTTTAAGGATGTTAAAGCGTGAGCCACTCTCATTTTTCCTTCAGTCTGTACTGATACTGAGAATTGCTGCAATACAGGTTACTTGGCCTTGTTGAACTTCATGAGGTTCACATGGACCCATTCCTTGAGTCTGTCAAGGTCCCTATGGAGAGAGTTATACACTTCCAGAACAATTATAGTCCTATAGAGGTGCACATACCAGTAAAAATGAGTCAGGAATCAGTCCAAGAGGAAGAAAATAGATGAAGGAGCTAACTGCAATACAGAAAAAGAGATAAGCTTCTGAAAAACACGAGGTTTAGCACCAGGGAGGTGCACCCTCTTTGCTTAATTGAAACACAAGTCTCTGATGCTTGTGCTAGTGAGAGCTTCCTAAAACTTTAGCTCAGTTTTTAACTACTACTGTATAAAATAGGGATATTTTTAGACAGTATTTTGTGGGCAAATCTCTGCTATATTCTGCATCCTTCTGGAAAAAAGCAGAGGGAGATTTATTTTTTTTTTCCCCATACAACATTTCTTAAGACTTCCTGGGTTGAAAGACATAATTAAATTAAAGTCCCTAAGAAAAATTATTTTCTTTCTTCTTCACACATATTTTGGTATCTTTCTATTCCATGCTGTCCATCTTAGTCTCTAGTTGTTCTGCACTCTCCACATCTGAAGTATCTCTCATTGCCTACAGTACTGAATATGTTCTTCTCTGGGCATGTAATATAATTTCAGAGAAGAAAGAATATCGTCTTACTCCAGAGGGATTACTCTGATCCACATTTTAGCAAACAAGATAAAGCAAACAGACTTTGTGCTCTCTTACAAAAAGCTACACCATGCAGAGAATATCCAGAAAGAAGGGAGCAAAATAGACAGCTTGTAATAGCCTCCCTTTGTAAAGGCACGCATCGATCAGTCACAACATGATTCAGCTTTTGATTTTTTTCAACCCATGCTTACAGTGAATGAAATTTTCAAGACATGCAAGAAGAATTCTGGGCTAGAAACAAGCTATAGAAACCTTACAGATATATATATAAAGAAAAAAAAATTAATATTATTTTGTTGTGACAAGAAATGCAATCCTCATTGTCAGTCGCATTGATTCCAAAAAGATCTACTAAAAAAAAGAATTGCTGAGCTTCAAGTACCCTATCTTTGGACAATTATCTCAGACAAACTTTTGAAAAATCTGTATTACTACTGTTGTTATGATTATCTACTAAGAAAAATAAAACCCTGTTACAACTGATTCCTGTTGTCTTTTCAACTTCTTTCAAAAAAAAAAATATTTTTTTTGAGTGTTTGTGTTAACATGGAGATGACAAAACCAAGAAAAACTTTAGATTAAAATCTTCATTAAAAACAAATTATTGAGTTAATTCTTCCAGAAGCATGGGTTTTTAAAAGCACTAATTAACTGACAGGAATATTTCTACAATTATCATCATTAAGTATTGCTTCCAATTTTCCAGAGGATTTCTAAAAAAAATGATGGAATAGATTGAAATCTTGTTTTCTATACAGTCTAAAATCCAGAAACTGAAATACTTATGTACAGCTTTAATAATGATGACAGCTATATTCTTGTGACAAGTTACATAGCAGGAGTTTAATGTCCTGAAAAAAACCACTTCCTAGAATAATAAAATCCTAGATAAGAAATCTAGTATATTATTTTTCTAATTATTATTTAATATTTTAATTTCATGTTTGTATCCATGCCTCCATTTTAGTGTTTTCCTCTTTTAAAAAGTAAGTGAATCCCTCCTAAAACATTGTCAGGTCAAGACTACCTATAGTCAGCTTTACTGTATACTTACAAGGAAGAGTTTGGAGATTGGTCATAGCATACTGATTATAATGCCACAGTGTTTAACTCACATTTTTGTCTGTCGGCAATGGCTCAATCAATTCTGTTAAACAATACAGAGCTAGTGGAAATTCTTAATTACTAGATCAATTATTTTAATTTTTTTTAAGTGCTAGAAAGCTGTCTGGCACATGTAGCCTGTGTTACTAAGGCTTCTGAGACAATGGTTCTAAGGATAACTTTGGGGAGGGGCTATTTCTAACACTGCACCAGGTTTGGCTACTCCAACACACACCGTGCTTCAACACTATTCAAGCACCTCTACATATTTTCATGCCACATCCTAAAGGAATATAACACACACCAAAAATTTCATGCTGGGTAAACACCTTTCTGGAAAGCATAAACTTCACTTTATCTCATAAACTTTGAGTTGGAAAACAAGTGTGGCAAACAATGCTATGTGTTAACACCTGCAGAGCATCAAAGGAATGACAGGAAAGACCCATGGCCAGAGCTTTTATAATGTAAATGTGGCCAGAATCTGCCACTTAAATTACGGCAAAGAAGTAGTCTCTGGCCTCATTTTATTTAGTAATAATGATCTACCCAGTCAGAAGCTAGCTATAAACTAACATTTATGTTATTTAGTGTTTATGTAGAAAAATACATAAACAAGGAGACTCCTGCCTCCTGCACACGCTCTCAGGCTAGGCAGCTGATCCCATGGGGTGCACAGGACCACTATGTGACCACTTGCATGCTTTGGCAGGCTTGGGGGTAGTTTGTGTCTGGACCCTCCATGAAGCAGTGTGATTGTTCTTTGTCCTTTGTCGGAACTGGTCTCCAGAGACTATTTGAGTCTTATCTGTTTAGGTCATTTGGCCTTTATCTATTCAGGCCTGCAGACAATCCCTGCTTCCAAGCCACCAAAAGCCAAGCCACAAAGAAGTTTCACAACTTGGTCAGCAAGCTTTGAGACAACTCAAGATAAGGTCTCACATGTATATGTATCCTGTGAAATCTTCCAAATACTCATTAAAATGCACAATTGGTTTAGCTTCTGAAACTCATTAAAACAATTCATTTTTTTGCTATTTTAGATAAGACAGAGACCTTTTTGTTTTAGGCTACACAATGTGTTGTTTCATCATATTTATTCTGCTATACATCTGTTATTCATCAGTGATTATATTTATAAAACAAATATTATTTATACTACAGTTTAGTGACTCCCCAGGCTGTATGAGATCATGTGACTTAATAGTGAAGCCTAGGTTAAGCCCATTATTATACTAAGTATATTTCTTCTTTGATTCCCTGTGTAAACATCATACACCAATTTTGTATTCTAAGCCTCAGGGCTGATTGATGTAGTGTACATGAATATTGCTGATTCATACAGCACATTTTTAAACCCATCTGCAATACATAAATGGCTAAAGCTCAATGATTATCTTGAAACTATCTCACTAGATATTTGTCCCAGATTGACCCCTTCTATCTCATATAAAGACATAACTGCATTTCTTGTGTATAACAAAGAAATTCTTAGGATTTTGTTTATGGGAAATAGATCATTAAGTCATTCATGCTACAAAATTTCTATCAAAACAAATTAATAAGTTCACGATAGAAGGAAAAAGACAACAATGAGCCTTTTCTTCTGCTAAAATCTAGAAACGACTTCTATACTGGTGGGTGATAGTAAGACTTGTTTCTTCCCATTTTAAGTTATCATAAAGACTAGACACAATTTTGTATGCCTAAGTCAAATGTGCATTTACTATGATGCTAGATTAATTATTTCCCCCACAGGCTAAAATATTATAAAGTACTAAATGTGTATATATATATATAAGGTTATATATATATATGATGCTGTAAAACTTAATGCAGATTAAGGTGGTTTTAGAACACAAACCACTGAAATGAAAACAGCAAAGCTAATAGAACTTCTTCCCCTGCTCACAACGGGTAATCTCAGTTCCTGGGAAAACCCATTGTCAAGTGGCTCGTACCATGATATGCAACTTCATAAAGCTATCTTCTTCTTGACTATCAGTTTGTGCTCAACTCGCTTATATGCCTCAAAGGAAGTTGTAGGAATAACTATTCATTTTAATACTAAATTTCAGAAACAGCCTGATGAAACCAGAGGGTTTATTTCTAGTTCTGATGATGTCTACAGGTTTTTCTTATTTTGTGGTCTGCAGTTCAGCACCTTTTTTAGAGATTAGGAACTGTAACTATCAGAACCTCTCCAAAATTTTCTAACTCTTAAAAATAACTTGCAAATTCTCATTACATCTTATAGCAGACCATGTATTATGTCTCCTTGTTCATATTTTACCTATTTTTTTCAGTAAAGTTCTTTATGAGTTCTTTTCTATTCTTGTACATGTTACTCTTTCTCACTCCCAGCAAGAGATACAGTCAAAAGAGAAATCAATGTCCATTCATTCTCCATTTTTCCCTCATTGTTTTATGTTCCACAACTAACCTAATGCCCAGAAGAGCTATGTCAAGTTAGTTAAGTGTATAATCAAGTTTTCTGACTTGACCTTGACAAGTTTTCTAGAGCATGCTACAGGTATCAGTGAACAAGAATGCGTTGATTCTGGTTTGGATGGAGTTTTCCCCACAGTAGTTAGTATAAGGCCAAGATCTGTAACTTTGATGAGAATAATATTGACAACATAATAATGTTTTCAGTTGTTGTTAAGCAATGTTTATATCAAGTCAAGGACTTTTCAGTTTCACTTGTGTTCTCAGCTTCTTCTCTACAAGAAGCTGAGTGGAGACACAGCCATCACTGCTGACCCAAACTGACCAAAGAGATACTTCATTCCATAAAATGTCATTCTCGGTATGTAAGCTGGGGGGAGTGGCCAGGTGTCTAGGCCTTGAGGCCCTTGGGTCTCTCTGGCTCTAGCTCATGCTCTCTCTGATTGTGTCTCTCCCTGCTCAGGGACTGGCTGATCGTCGTTTGGTGA